>NW_009622789.1:0-10795 GCF_000690535.1 Cariama cristata
TATATTTATTTTTGTATATATGTTTTTTTTTCCTATAGTGCTGATCCTTGCAAACTTATACTGGTTTTAAACTGTCAGAAGAACAGAAGGAAACCTAACATTGACCTGTTAGTCGTTAAGCACGGTCACCTCACAAACAGGGAAGCAGACAAAGCAGAGACATTCAGTGCTTTCTTTGCCTCAGTCTTCAAGACAGATGATGGGCTGTGGGACCCTCAGAGCCCTGGACTAGAGAATCGTGATCATGAGAATGCTAAATTCCCAATCAATCCCGATTTTGTGTGGGATTTGCTTCTCCGACTGGATCCCTATAAGTCTATGGCGCCTGATGGGATTCATCCAAGGGTACTTAAGGAGCTGGCTGATGTCATAGCAAGACCTCTCTCTGATTTTTCAATGCTCTTGGGAATCTGGAGGGTTCCAGTTGACTGGAAGCTGGCAAACGCTGTCCCAATTTTCCAGAAGGGCAACAGGGATGACCCTGGGAACTACAGACCTGTCAGTCTCACTTCAGTGTCTGGCAAAGTTATGGAGAAGACTCTATGATCCTAGTGGGTCCTTTCCAACTCAGGACATTCTATGATTTTATGATTCTATGATTTCCTTACTATCTGTTGTATTACTTATAGCTCCATAGATAAAAGCAAGTATTTCACTTCAAAAAAGAAGAAAAAGAAGTGAGGATTTGTAGATTTCCCTGATATGATTTTAGCAAACATTGACTAAAATAAGTCACGCTGTAGATGTTGAAGTTTTGATATTTTTTACCTTTAAGAAGTGAAATCAAATTTCAATTTGCAGAACAAAAAATAAAAATTCAATGACATAATTTTCCTTTGATTTTCAACTAGCATTTTATGAGTCATTGCTGAAGCTGATGTAATTTGGACAACAAAAAAATTATGCCCTCATTTGTATCAATATAAATCAGTTTTAATTCTTAAGAAAAATTCCTTGGCAATACCTATGTGGATCCATAGGATTAAATACAATTGCGCCTTTCAGAAGTACTTCTACTAGTTTTAAAATTTGTCTCTTTTTAAATCACTGGCTGTAGGAACAATAAAACGAGATTCAGTGGCAACTTAGCAGCTCAGCAAGTGTAGTATGATATTTTCCTTGGTGCCGCAGGATACCTATGAACATCTGAAAATGTGTTTTGAAATGTGCCAAATACTTTTATTTAATATGGACACTTCAGAAAAAGAAGAACTGATCAGCATGTGGGCTTTATGGGCATTGCATTGCTCTGACACATTCTAGCAGCGTGAAACTTGAAAGAGTTCTTTTATTAAATTTCTGATTAAATGTCTGAATGCTTGTGGAAAATGAAAAGTAGGACTGCCATAAATAATAGCAGAGCAAACTGAATACTTTTAATTCACAAAAATATTTGGAAATCTCTTCTCAACCAGTACTAATCATAGTAGGCATTTTAGTTAGACACCCCAAATGCATTTGCTTGGAAAAAGCATTTATAAAAACTGTGAGCAATGAACACCTTGTTTATCACGTTCTGTGTCAAGAATAAACTCTGAGCAGGAAATGGGCCTAATTTGAACATTTCAAGGGAATGCAACATCCCTAGTATTCGTTTTGTGCTGATAAATGTGGAATGTGCCATGTTATAAATACTACATTTCAGCTTGCTTTTGAGGCTGATACTAGGTAGCTGTATGCATATAACTATACTAGATTAATCCAGTTTAAATCACTAGAAATTATCTTGAATAAAAGCAGAAAGGAAAAGATGACAGGCCAACCAGTCCTAGCAGTTAGGAATTGTAAAAGGACAGTGGCATGATTTAACCAGTGGGGAAAAAAAAAATAAAATTGGTGTGAGCAGGCAGCTCAGCCCCACACAGCAACTTGCTTAATCCCCCTGGTAGAATGGGGGAGAGAATCAGGAGGGTAATAATGAGAAAACTTGTGGGTTGAGATAAAGACAGTTTAATAGGTAAAGCAAAAGCTATGCACACAGGCAAAGCAAAACAAGGAATTCATTCATTACTTCCCGTCAGCTGGCAGGTGTTCAGCCATCTTCAGGAAAGCAGGACTGAATCTTGTAACGGTTACTTGGGAAGACAAATGCCATCACTCCGAACATCACCACCTTCCTCCTTCTTCTCCCAGCTTTTATTACTGAGCATGGTATTATACGGTATGGGATACCCCTTTAGTCAGTTGAGGTCAGCTGTCCCAGCTGTGTCCCCTCCCTGCCTCTTGTGCATCTCCAACCTACTCATTGGTGCAGTGGTGTGAGAAACAGAGAAGACCTTGGCACTGTGTAAGCACTGCTCAGCAGTAGTTAAAATATTGGTATGTTATCAACGCTGTTGTCATCACAAATACAAAACATAGCACCATAGATGCTACTGTGAAGAAAATTAACTCTATCCCAGCCAGAACCAGTACAGACAGTGACAAAACTACTGAATTTGAGAGGTTTAATTCAAAGGACAAATGTCTGATCATTGAGAGAGACAAGCAAAGCTGATAGCATTTAACAAGCGTACTTTCTCAGAGGGAAAGATGACCAGACAAATACAAAATTCTGATACAGGAACTGATGAGAGTATCTGAAAATTTTGAACTTCCTAATCTGCCCTTGTATGATAAATGAACAGCAGGTAAAAATTATCTGGTTTGCATTTGCATTGTTTTAAAATGTTTTCTCACTTTCAACATTATTTGTAACATTTACAAAAGATAGTGTGACTAAATTGATAACAGGATTTAGGAAACTTGTGAGAAATTTCAAGTGAGACTTAGAGGTTTAAAATACAGACTTTAAATCCTAAAATTAGTTGCTTATTTGTTAACTAATTTTATAAAACCAAAATGCTCCAAATAATTTTTTTTTAATTAAAATTCCCCTACTTTCTACAGATTTCTACGTCTGTGAATACCAACATCCTGACTTTTTTTGTTTGAAATGTTTCCTGTGTTCTGTAAGATTGCCCAAACTTGTCCAATTTGCTGCTTTACGCTACATCTAGTACCTACTTTGAGAATACATACACTATATGTGGACCAAGTTACTCCCCAAATGTAACAGTACTAATCATTTTGCATGCAAAGCAAACTAATTGATAAAAAATATTTTAAATTCAGAGTTAAATCACTACTCCGCAGTGCAGGAGAGAACTGAGGTATCTGGATGGTAATTTTCTGCCCTTTTGTTAAATTTAAACTGGCAGATTCTCCTTCTAAAGGTCTTCAAAGGACTTTGTTTTCTTCTTCAACATAAATACTTACATTATGCAGGTAGTTTTACTAAGTCTGATTTTATAAATCCTACTTAATTTTGGTATGTTGGATCTTACTCCAAATCTCATATTTCAAAGGACGACTAAGTCTGAGAGTAAAAGATATTCTGAAGTCATTGTGTGTCTGCTCCTCTTGCTGAAGTAGCCTCCCTTATTATGGCATTGTTAAAAAGATTATTTGGGCAAAAAGTGAGAGAGTCACATTAAAAATGTTTCTCTAGTTTGATATGTTAAGGACTTGCAACTGTGAAGGAAAAACAATGGTTTCTATTCCTACTCCAAAAAATGTTTGATGCACTTAATATTATATTGTCTTGGATATAAATTTATAAAAAACATATGGAAAAAGCCCAGAACCTCCCCTTGTTAACTACCTTCCTTATCTATGCCAAGAAAAAGTTGCATTTAGCAGGACAAATATGGGCTTTATTTGACCATAGTTGTGCATCCTATTCAGTTGATAAATTGTCATCATCAGCAAATGTATGGTAAATCTGCTGTGACAGCAAATAAGAGGTTTCTTTTTTTATCAGGATCTTTCTTGCTGCAGTACAAATGCATGCAAAGATGATTGTTTGCACTTCTTTGTTTATAACACTGTGTAACATTCTCAATGTGTTGATTCATTCCCTGGTGTTCTATTGATCTGATTTATTAAGTTTGTTAAATGTATGATCATGCCTAATCTGCAGCCTTGTAATCCCAAAAGCTACATCTTGTAAAAAACATTTTTTTAAAATTTTAACAGACAAAAGTAACACCTTAACTTTCCAATTACATATGTATTTCTTTCCTGAAATTATGTGTAATAAATTGAAAGAAGAATGATAAAACATTTATTCCATCTAGTATGAGTGGGTTTATGGTTATATTTCTATGGTTATTTGTCATGGTTTAAGCCCAGATGGCAACTAAGCCCCACACAGCCGCTCACTCACTCCCCCTGGTGGGATGGGGAAGTGAGTCGGAAGGGTAAAAGTGAGAAAATGTGTACATTGAGATAAACAGTTTACTAGGTAAAGAAAAAGCTGCGTGCACAAGTGAAGGAAGATAAGTAATTCATTCACTACTTCCCATCAGCAGACAGGTGTTCAGCTGTCTTCAGGAAAGTAGGGCTCCATCACACGTAACGGTTACTTGGGAAGACAAAATGCCGTAACTCTGAATGTCTCCCCCTTCCTCCTTCTTCCTCCAGCTTTTTATTTCTGAGCATGACATCATATGGTATGGAATATCCCTTTGGTCAGTTGGGGTCAACTGTCCCGGCTGTGTCCCCTCCCAACTCCTTGTGCATCCCCAGCCTACTCGCTAGTGGAGCGGGGTGAGAAGCAGAAAAGGCCTTGACTCTGTGTAAGCCCTGCTCAGCAATAACAAAAACATTTCTGTATTATCAACACAAATCCAAAACACAGCCCCATATTAGCTACTATGAAGAAAATTAACTCTGTCTGAGCCAAAACCAGCACATAACTGTAAGGGTATGTGGAAAGTGAGAGGTCTGCTTCATTAAGATTATCTGATCAAGGGCCTTTTCAATGTAAGAGGGGATAATAAGTAAAAGAGGAAGCAAGAACAGAGAGACACAAACCTGATAGACAAGGGAGACAGGTGCAAAGACAAAAAGTCATGAGTTACTAATTAAAGGGCCATTAAAAACTTCAGGCACAGCTTTGGAGAGAGGCAACCTGGGCTATCTAAGTGATAAGAAGGTGGAAACAAGAGGACCATGAAGATATGGAGTATTCAAAGGTGACCTTTGGGACTATGCAAAATTTATCAAATAATTTTGGGGGGAGGAGAGTCAGGGAGGAAAAAAGTGACAGGAAAATAGACAGAAAGGGATATAAACAAATCTGGTTATGCATAATCCAATATCAGTGGCTGCACTGTGATGGTAGGTCACTACCCCAGCCTGGCCACATTCCAGCTCTTTCGGGAAGGTGACTGCTTGTATATGTCCCAAATCGGGTGTGCGTGAAGTGTGCGTGTGGATTCACTGGTAAACTCCAAGCTGGACCAACCAGCAAATAGGAGGCCCTTGGTCCAGACAGGAGTGTCAGGTGGGCAGAGGGTCCATGCTGGTATTTGGGGGGACCTATGAGTGTGGGGTGCCTGTGGGATGAGTGTGTGAGTGCTGCGTGTGTGCAGCAAGCACCTAGCTGGACCAGCTGGAGAGTCAGGGACCTGTGGGGTGGGTAAGTGGGGATGAGATCCGGGCAGGGGTACCAGGCAGGCAGAGGGGCTGTGCCAGTTCTTGAGGGATCTGCAAATGTGCGTGTGCTTGTGAACCTGGAGAGAGTGGTGTGTGTGTTGCACCAGTGACCTTGTGCCTCTACCAGCCCAAGAGAGGGAGGGGACGTGGTCGTCTGTGCCAGTGTCTGGTGTGAGTCCTGAGTGTGGGTGCTGACGGAGGCAGCGCCTTGTCTGTGACTGTGTGACCAGCCATGTCAGTGTCTTCTCTGCATGTGCGTGTCTCTGTGTGTGTGTGTGCATGTGGGAAACCAGCAGTCGCCTTTTTCATCTTTGAATGGGGACCCTCAGGTACACAGGGCTGGTCTCTGGTGGTGGGGCAGAAAGAATCCCCATGCCCTGGAGCTGCTGGAGGCAGTAGCCATTTATAAGATCCCTTAACAGGAACAATACATAATCTCGATATTTCTTATATTCATGATCACAGAATTTCTATTGCCAAAATAGGGAATATTTTATCTCTATTTTATAACTATGATACTGGAAACTAGCTTCACTTCTTTTGCAGACACAGCTTTGGTGTGTCTTTTGATTTTGTTCTTACAATTTTCCTATCTATATACACATCGTTCTCATGGAAATACAGATGCACTTTTATGTTGGCTAGTTGCCCAAACTTGAACTAAAGGCTCAGATCTTGCTTTTTTTTGAATTCTCTTTCTAAGTTCATGGGGGACAAAAAATCACACGTTGTCTTCTTTAAACAATTTTGGAAGTTATAATTTCAATGAACAAATATTTCATGTAATTATTTTGTATGTCTGTCCTTAGATATTTTAAACTTCACTAGAAGGGAAGACATGGTAATAGCTGAGAGAAAAATGCATTTCCCCTACTGTTAATTTGACTAAATATAATTTACCCACTCCTCATGTCTCTCATGCATAACATAATTGTGAACGGTGTTAATTATAAATTTCTTTCTTAAGTGTTTCTGTTTGTTTGTTTGTTTGTTTTCACCTCAAATACATTCAGATACATATACTTGATTTGCAATATAAAGACAAGCAAGTAATAACAGTCCTCAGTTCCCAAATATATTTAAAAATTAGCTTTACTCTGTAAGCAGAATAAAGTCACACTTACAACAGTGGACACACTTAAGAAATAGGTGAGTTTGAACAGAAAAAAACCCACCACGTGAAAATTCAGCCTCCAGACATTTAGACCTAGTAACAACTAGCAAAAGTGCTACAGCTATTGTCGGATTAATCGGATTAATCAGGTAACCAGAAACTGATCCTTCAGATAGCCAGAAGTAAAACTGTATACAGACTACTGTAGATCACTGTGAGGATATTGGATTTTCTGTGGAAAGGAACAAGAAGCTGGAATATGTTTTTGCAGGTCTCATGTAATAGTCTTTCTGCACATGTATCAGACATTTGCACCAGCTTGGTGATAACTTGTGGTTCTCCGCATTGAAGCCTGCTTCAGCTGTCAGAATGATTTTATCATCCAATAAAGTAATCTTAGTCTATCACTAAAACTCAGATTGAATCACGTAATTGGAAGTGGTTGGATTTTCTTCAAGTTGTCCTATAGTTAGTTCTGTAAGATAATTCTTCATACTTACAGGTAAAGTGCACCAAATACCTGATACAATTCTTTCTTTAGTTCTCTTTACTGTGATCATTATGGAAAGAAAAAAGCTGTCTAAACAGGTATAGATGACTCGTATTTTCTCTCTTCTTTTCACTGTGGGAACATACCTGTGAACATCCTACTGAGAGGTCTTTGTATATTCACCGTTTCTAAATATAGTTACTGCCTAACACTTGCAGATTCAGATGATTTAAGATTATCTATTTGAAATTTTTATAGCTATTAATAATGCGTGTTGCAGGAATACCTGGAAGTCTTAATTAGACAAGATAATAACAAGTTGGCTTCATTTCCCTCAACTTTAGATACTGCAATCCATAGCTAAACTAGTGATTTTAGGCTCCCCTTACTGTTGATGGAGACTATTAGACTTCTTCCAAATGTGATTCCTGTCCATATCTTATTGTAGGAGTTTACAATTATACTAACTGCCTTTGACAAGAATATATTTCTGGCCACTGACTATGAAGCAGTACTGGGATAACTAGCTTAGATATGAATGTTGACATGGTAGATAACTGCATTTAGTCAGATGAATATTAGACACGATAAAGAAAGCTCTTGCCCCAATGAATTTACTATCTAAATAAGAAAGGAAGAAATGGAGATTCAGGGAAATTAAATAGTTTGCATAAAATCAGAATCTGAAGTGAATATCCCCTGAGTCCTACTAAAATGTTTTAAACAGAAGACTGTATCCGCTTCACTTTTCAGTATGCAGTTGTTCTTTGAAAGCTCTTCTTTTTAACACCCTGGAAAGGTCCTCATGCTACACTGTCAAGTTGATGACAGTTTTTCTTTGTTTGTTTTCTTTTCTAACTTATATCCACTGTGCTAAAAATGCTGTTTGATTCACTTCTACATAGAGACCTCATAAAAAATTGAAAGACTTCAATAATTTTAAATCATTCTACACTGCACATAGACATTTAAATTTCAGTACTAATTTTTTTATTAGCACTTTAATTTGGAAGGTACTAGGCTTCTACAAGATTTAAAATTATTGGAGCATTTCAAATTTTTATAAGCTTTCCAGTAAGGATGTGACTGTGGTTCTGGGCTTGTAAAGTGTAGCACAATTTAAATTTAATCTAAATTATTTAAGTGCTTCAGACTTCAGGGAGATTTTCAATCTTTCAAACTGGGATTCATGTTCAGAGACTACGGCAATCTTATAATGCAAAGTGCTTTCATCATTTTAAAGACCTGCAGGCAGCGCTCAAAACAGGCCTTTTTTATTGTCAGTTTGTTAATTTAAATTATTTGTTTTCATCTCTAGTGTATGGAAAGGAAATAAGTAAAATAAAAGCATAAAAGGAAGACACTGTTTCCTCTAGAAAGTTTAAGATAACAATGAGTTTTCCCATTTAGATAGATGATGAGGTAATGTGAAGAACATTATTTTGCAATGTATATTTTGAAACTTACTATAAACTATTACATGATCTATAGTCTCATGCATGTCCATGGGTATTAAATGTACTCATTATCTTAAAAGATCAAAGACATATAACTTGCATTTGCACTAATGCTGAAGACTTCGTTTTACCTAAAGAGGAATCATAATGTATTTAATTTTATTTTGTTTAGGTTTAGTCTAATGTGAACACACTATCTTCCTGTAAAATGAAAAAGTGATGTCATTTCTATAGTTATCTTTGCCCTACAATTAACAAAATATTATGGCATTGAATACATGTATTCTGATTCACACAGTCCTGTGAAGCAAAATTTTAAAGACCATGATTGAGTACCTGGGGAAGAATTCTGCTAACATCACCAGTGATTTTGGAACTGAAATGTCTCCACCCATCTAACACATGAACATAACTAATTCTACTGGTCTTTTCCATCATTCTGACAGTTATCTTTCTGTTGCAGGAACATCATTTGCCATTCATATTGCCAAAGTAATCTCATTCCTTTTTCGTGGCACTATAAAACTTCTAAAGGCACAAAGCAGCTGTTGTAAAGTTATATTGAAAGGTGTCAGCATCACTAATGTTGCAGGAACAAGCTTTCAAATTCAGTTTGAGCAAAAGTTATATTAAATCTTTGGCACATTTTTTTATCAAGATATACCAAGACCTGTTGAGAAGTGGTCAACTGCATGCACTAGAAACTCTTGAACTAGATCAAGCAGATGGGAAAGTGCCCTCTTTGATCCCCTGGTGTGGTGGGACAGACACAATCAGCTGGTGGACAGTTACACAATTTGTATCACCATTATCTAGAAAGAGCTTTACAGCTATATTGTTTGAGCCATTAAAGAACTGGAAGATCTAAGATGATTCTTTTGAGGTGAAGTAATTAGGTGACAAAGCCAGTGTCTGTCCCTTTGGTAAAAAAGTAGTAGTCTTCTGTTTGGATAGTAGGAGCTTATTGTACAATTCCAGATAAAGACTATCTACCACTCAACCTGGCTCAGATGTATGTGCTACATAGAGAAAATGTCTACAGTAAAGAAACTGTTGATCATGTAGAGTGGAAGCTGGTAACTGGTAACAGACAATGAATTACCAAATCCTCTCCATTAATGATATGAAGGGAAAAAGAAAAAATCAAAATGCATTGACTTACAAAGGAGTGTGACTGGGTCTTGTCTTTGTAAGCTTGAGGGTCAGATTCACTGATTTACTATAGAGTACTTTGGTTGCTTTTGCGTACAAAGTAGTCATGAATTTGGTTTAATGACAAACATCAAACTGGGTTTACTGCTGTGTCCTATTCTTAGAGTGGTATAAACCTTTTGGAGAATACTACTAACTCTCACCCACAGAACCAAGGCCAGGTTCTCAGCTGCTTTGAATTTGGTTTTGTCTAGTAATACCAGTTTCTATCATTGTCAATATGTATCAGAATCTCTATTAAGTCATTGTTTTCATTGAAATATACTTAAATGAGACCAAGATGGCAAATTGCAATAATTATTCAATATTAATTGTTCTACGAAATATACAATAAAAATAGTAACTAAAAAAAATCTTCCCTACAAATCCAGGGTTGTCTGCAGGGTTCCTGCACTGACTATGCCTGATGGATCATTAATGAGATCTGTAGTCAAAGTGAACTAAAGGGGTTTTATGAGGGATCAAGAATGTGTCTGTGAGGGAGTCTACCAGTTTTGTGCAATATTCAGAGAAAGGACAAAAGTAAGTGTTTAAAATAAAAGGTAGACAGTTTAAAGTAAAAGTTAGAGTAATTTATCCATACTTACAAAACCAGCTGGAATTTATGCCACTTATTCACCTTAAGAGATGAAATATAGATCATAGAATTATGGAATCATAGAATCATTATGGTTGGAAGAGACCTCAAAGATCATCAAGTCCAACCGTATACCCAATACCACCATATCTGCTAAACACACTAAACCATGTCTCGAAACGCCACATCTAAATGTTTTTTTAACACCTCCAGGGATGGTGAATCCACCACCTCCCTGGGGAGCCAATTCCAATGCCTAACGACACTTACGGTGAAGAAATTCTTCTTAATATCCAACCTGAACCTCCTCTGGCGCAACTTGAGACCGTTTCCTCTTGTCCTATCGCTAGTTGTCGCTTTGAAGAGCCCAACCCCCACCTTGCTACAATCTCCTTTCAGGTAGTTGTAGAGGGCAATCAGGTCTCCCCTCATTTACTCCAGACTAAACAACCCCAGTTCCCTCA
>NW_009622790.1:0-32030 GCF_000690535.1 Cariama cristata
GAAAAAAAAAAAAAAAGACGAAACCCCCAGAAGATCGACGCAGGAAATAAAAGACCTTCCCCTTCAACCGCGTTTGTTGTCGTCAGAGTAGCTTTTTTGCGTATAACTACAGTTAGAGCGGGTTTTTCCTTTATTTACAGAAAGGGAAGTCTCTTTCTGGCAGGATCGAGAACTGAGGCAGTAGATATATTGTTATTGCTGAAGCTGAACTTTAGCGAACCTCTTACACTGTATTTCCCAGTTGAGATAGTGTGTATTTATTATTGTAGCTCTGCGTTATTTGGCTTTTAATACAGAGGTTTTCTTTCTGGAGCCACCGTAGCCTTTTGTTGGTCTGTTTCCGCCAGGGTGGAACAGAGGGTTTGGCCGGCATCCTGATCTGCAAGCGGGCCGCGAAACTCCTCTTTCCCCCACGAGATGCTGTTACCAGGGTTGGTGCTGGAAAAAGGGGAGCCCCAAACCCCTTTCTGAATGGCGTTTGCCCAATCTGTACGGTAGATTTAGGTCTACGTGCCTGCACCAGGGTTGGGTCGGGTGGGATGGGATGGGGAACATGTCTGTGCCGGAGATCCTCCGAGGCACAGCTCCACACACCACGGTTTTCTCCTCGGTTTGAGGTGTGGGGTGGTTTTGGTCCCGGGAAGATGAGGGACCCGCTCTTCGAGATCTGTTAAAAGCAGCGTGGGGGCAAGTCTCTGGCTCCCACAAAGTGCATTCCTCCGAAACAGCTCAGACGCAGTGTATTTGTTGGAGGCATGGTAACAGCGCATCTCTTTTTCACCTGCCAGTCCGCAGGGTCGCTCACAGAAAGCCAGCGGGGCGGACGGAAGGCAGGAGCTGCGGGTCCAGAACTAGATTACGGCTGCCACGGTGCAAGCATGCAAAGAAGAAAGATTTGCAAGATTTCTTCTTTCTTGTTTGAGCAGACAGTTGCATAGCCTGAAATACTGTTTATTGTATACTTCCAATTGTTTAGCCTTGTAAGAAGTAGTTTTGTTTGCCTTGCACATGAGTAGTCCAGCTGAAGTTTCTAAAACCAAAATGTGAGCTAAGTGAGAAGGATTTGCAAGAGGAATTCTCATTCCTTTGACGACATCAATGTATTTAATTTGTTAGGAACACACGAACTCACTCGGGGCTAATTTGGGGTGTGTGTAACGTTGTTTTCTTCCCTATGGTTTGGTGGAAATGACTGGATGGAAAGTCTGGAAGGATTAAATTCTTAGGATTCCTATTTCTTTTAATTGAGAACCAAATAAAAAGTATACTATCCGAAAAAAAAGTGCAGAGAGAAAAAGATTGACAAACAGCAGAAATAAATCAAGATTTTTAAAAGTTCCATGTTACCTCCACACCCACTGTTTCTTCTGTTGATCTCAGTGGGCATATCACTGGAGGAAGCATTGCAGTAGTGGCGTTTTCAGAAAGTAGAGGATCCTGTCACTGTGAGAAACATTCATTTGACCTGTTGATCCAACGGGCACCTTCCCCTGTACACTTAGTTTACAGAACCCCGCTTTTCTTTCCTTGATGTGAAAAAACATCATGTCATTTCCGCCTCTTTTTGTGCACAGACACGCGACGTGCCAGAGAGAAGTTATTTCCCTGGAACGCCCCGTGTGACAGAGAAGCCTCCTCAGACTGAAAGGCAAGGCTAGCAAGAGAACACGAAGCTAACGTTAAAACCCTTCCGAAAGAGAAACGGAATAAACTTCAGAAGAGTTGCCGTGCTAGGAAAGAATTTCTTCTTTTAAATGAAGATGTACCGAGGCAGAGAGTTTCTTCTTTTGAAAGAGATGCACGTTTAGGCAGAGAGTTAACAACTTTTGTTGGAAGTTTTGCTGGCTTTGTTGTGTACGATGCGTCGTACTCGCTGTGGTCCAGGAAGCCTGTGCCTGTGCTTAAACCCAAGGTTGGAATCTCTTTTTTGCTTATCCCAGCGACACGCTGTTGTGTTTTTCTGAATTGCATCAACATAAGCAAGAGAATGGTGTTATTGTCTGAAACAGGCAGCTTCGGTTATTAAAGGTTTATTTGCAGTTCTTGCAGACACCTACCAGGCGGTACACCAAAACTGGTACAAGATGGTTTGTGTCTTCTAACTTCTAGCAATACTAGCTTGAATACAAACCTTGTGAACAGGCAGTGCCACGCGCAGAATATTTTGCTGCTTCACTTAAAAAGGATGATAGAAAAGGGGGATTTGCTTGTAGTTCTTCTATAAATACGCTTGTAAGTGGAGCTACTACTAAAAATCTGCTAAAACGCGAAATGTTTGAAATGCAGGGATGACATTAAACAAACAAACAAACAAACCCAAAAGGCAAATCTTGTCCAGAATACAAAAACTGCAACATTTTGAGGGAGTACTGATCTCAGATACAGTGTGCAAAAAGCACTTCTGAGTCAGGCAAGGCGTTTCCTCCGATCACAGTACCCGTCAGGGTAAGGAGAGAGGACAGTCCACGATTCGGTGCCTTAAAGAGGAATTTAAGGCACAGCGACTACCTGAGGTACAGGGTTTAGCCTGGACCCAGCGCCCTGAGCCCTGGGGTTTCGGTGAGGTGGCAGCAGGGTTTCTCCTGGAAAGAACAGGGAATGGAAACGCATTATATGCAGACCGTGAGCTTTCTTCAGTCGCTGTTACATCTAACGTCTATAACCCATAGCCGTGGCTGCTACTGTGACTCCTCAGTAACCGATCATTAACAAGGGGTACACGCGTGCATGGGAATTTCATCGGAATCAAACCCGAAGAGTCAAGCCCAGAGCAATGTGAAACGGTACATCTGCACACCAGCTCATTTTAGAGTCCAGCTTTAGACACCAAAGTGTCTATTTATTTTCTTTTTCTCTGGCAGCGAAGCTTTATTGTCTCTTTACTGCGGATGATTCTAAGCCATTTTTATTCATTTGGATTTATTTTTAAAACCAGTTGGTAGCAGGGTCAGCACTAGAGCAGATTAGTCACCATATATAATCCGTCATATACTCAGGGAGGGCATATACGTACATATATATACATACATCTATACATGAGGACTTGCTGTGCAGAATAGTAAGTCGAAACAAAAGGCAGAAAAAGGATGGTGGGAAACAAATAATACTGAACAAGTAATACTGGTTTTCCTTCACTAACTATTTGTTGGATCATGTTTCCTGGTAAGTTATCCTGAATTTATTTATGTACACGTGTTTGCTGGAAAGCAAGGGATACCTGGAAACAGAGGTAGTTTCTTGATTTCCTTTTTAGGTAATTCAACTATATGGCAGTTTTGGTGTTTTTCATTCCAGGAACTCTGTCCAGAGAGCGATTCAGCACTAGAAGGTACTAGGCTTGTATGCTAGTGTTAGACTGGCACATTTTTGGCTGTATATTCAGACCTCCGAATTGAATCTCCCTCCCTCACATATTTTCCTAGTTATGTTTTATAGCTGTATTAGCAGCAGAAGTATGCAGACGAGTATGTGTTTTTTGCACGGACACAGTTTTGCTGTTACTTTGTGCCACATTGATTCCCACAGTAAAAATATTAAAATGCAG
Source organism: Cariama cristata (assembly GCF_000690535.1). Taxonomy (NCBI): domain Eukaryota; kingdom Metazoa; phylum Chordata; class Aves; order Cariamiformes; family Cariamidae; genus Cariama; species Cariama cristata. The sequence continues at coordinate 3,545 of NW_009622790.1, forward strand.
TACAGTACAATGATAATGATATCTTACGTAAGCATACTGTTGTTCATTAGGTTATCAGTAATCCAGAGCATTTTTGCGTATCACGAGGTACGTGGATATTTGAGGCAAAATTGCCATACTTGGAGAAGTGTGAGAGTTGTTACTTATTCACCAGTGCTTTCGATGATTAATATGCCTGCAAGAGCAGTACTATTTGTGTAGTGAATATTACTCAATATGAGTAAGGGCTACTGAACCAGGCCCTGAAAAAACCTAATTAGTTGGCTGAGTAAATATTATTCATCGTGACCTCCGCTTGCTGAATAAAAGTATCTCCAGGGCTGACATTATGTGATCCCAGGGGCTGAAGAAAAGCCCAGTGAAATCAAATAGTTAATTGAAGTTTTGTGTGACTGAAGATCAAAAAATCAATTTTAAAGATATGTATCTAGATATAAGAGTAGGTATTACATTCTTCTTCCTCTCTGGTTTTTATACACATAGTTTATAAAACCAAAGCCAGGATTTCTCAGTCCAATGCAGGGCCTTGCTAGTTTGGAAATTAACTTCTTTCTGAAGCTAGTGTGAAAATGCTAGTTATTTTTCAAGGAATTTTGCTGAATAAACGTCATTTTTCTTCAACATATTTCAGGGAAAGGCCTTGATTTTTCAAAAAACATTTTTAATGATTCTGGGAAAATATGTAAATATCAAATCCCAAACCTATTCAGATTTCAAAACATAAAAAAAAATTCTTTTTGACCAGTAACTGATTTTAAAAAACATATTTTGAAACAAAAACTTCAGTTTCCATTTTCCCCCTCAAAAGTAGAACACTTCAATGAAGATCAAAAGTGCATGTGAGTGTTTCACCTTGCAAAAGTGATTTTGCAGAGAAAAAAAAATCTCTTCCACGATTTGGAATTGATAACAGCTTGTGACAGTTAAGGTACTATATTTCTTGTCCCATCTTCATAATAGTTCTGGTTAAATAAGTTTTCCAAAACAATTGTATTTTTTTTTTTTTTTTAAAAAAAGTAGCTTAGCCTGCTTGTTTTGTTTCTGTTCTGTTATGCCAAGGGAGAAAGCAGCCCGGTACAAAATTGGGGATATTAAAGATGTTCACTGGCAATGTCTGGATGGTGTTTAATTAGATTTGTGGCCAGACTAAGTCTCACAATCCAAACATCTTCCAACTTTTTATGAAGTTTGGATTCATAACTGAATGTAGCAGTTTGATCATTGATATGACAGTCGGAGTCTGTGGATCTGCATGTTGGGAAAGCCGGGATCTAAAACCACCTCTCTTATTCTCTGAACAGGTTAGCAATGTCAGAGCAAAACAGGAAGATGCAGATATCCTGTGAAACGCTGTGTGTTTCTGTGTGTTTGACTTGTTCTTAGCTTTTGTAGAAAAACATCTGATTAATGAGGCATGAATTTGAGATCAGTGCCGTTCTGAGGAAGTGAATTCACTGGGAGTGTGAAGTTAAATTATACTTTTGTTCCTTGTAAGGTGAGACTTGCTAGAAGCAGTGGGACCTTACCTTGTTGGTGTCATTCTGGGGGTTGCTAAGCAACCTGAAGTGGTTCAAATAGAGATACAGAAGAAGGGCATGGAGGAATAAAGGAAACAAAAGACACAGAAAAAGCATAAAAGAGAGTAGATGTGCCAGCACATTCTGCAAAGAAGTTGCCAAGTACCATCTGGGGAAAAAGACAGCGATTAAAGTCATAGAGAAAAAAGAAAGCTGACACAAGATGAATTAGGATCTTGATTCCATACTTCATATTCAATCAAATTTTTCAGTGCTTTGCTTGAATAATTGATTGCAGTTTTGGCCCCAAATGTCAAAAGTAATGGCAAAAGAGAATATGGCAAATGAGCCTGAGTAATGGCAAAAGAGCCTGAGAAGAAACGGGAGGCTCAAGAAAAATTAGGAGTGGAACCACCATACCGTAAATAAAAATAGAAAAGAAATCGCTCTACATATTGCTGGAAACCAAACAATGAAATGGCAAGGCACTCTCTTGCATATACTCTCTACTCTGATTTTTCCTGAGGTTATAAGGAAAACATGCTAAAAGTTCGTTTTATGGAATGGTTATGGTTCTTGCATCGTATGTTGCTTTGATCCATGTCAAATACACATTTCTCATTGTCCAGCACAAGAATGTTCATCATAACCGTATTAAAGCTTTTCACCTGAACTGCAGCGGTGCTGGTGTGACCGTATTTCCCGGGCTGGGCCACTGCCATTGACAAGACTACGTGCTGGTATGCTGTTTGTAGCATCCTGATTGATATTGCCAATACTTTCTCACTCATATATTTTAAAGATTGCCTACCTAATCTTCATTTTTTGTCCATACCTTCATTGTCTCCAAAGCTTCACTCAATTTGTCTTCCATCATTGAAAATTAATAATTCTTAAGATCTGGTCTTTCCTGCTTACCGTCTCCCTCTTCCCTTCTCTCTTTCCATAGCATGTTTTTATCATGACATTTTCTGTCTTGAGATTTCTCACCTGTCTTTCCCACAAGTATGTCTTTTATTATCAAGCTATAAAAAAACACTCCAGGAAACCATGCTATCAGTTTCTTCTGTTTTTCCACTCTGCTTCCCACCTGTTCAGACCATCCCTCTCATGCCTTTGGTCTGCGACACCTGCAAGACGAAGATGAGCAGGAAGCTTTGTGTTGAGGGCAAAACCCAAGTGCAAAGTTGTTTCTCCCACCAGTCCTGGGGTCGTGGGACTTCTTCCACACTCCTGCCCCGAACACTGAGCAAAGGCCCTAAGTCCTTGGATCTTCCTCCGGTAAATGAGAAGGGGACCCATTTGAAGAGCTTCCTTCTCCTTAATTCCTCAAAGTCCCGTCTCTGAATAACCCTCTACTCATGCACCTGCCCAAACCCCTATCTCATGAATCGTGGGAGCCCTCAGATGCCACCTTTCCCACGTATTCCCCATCGAGATGTCGGGATGCGTCTCACCCTGCCTTCTGCTCTAGCCGAAGGCAGATAGCTCACACCTCGGGGAAGCTCTGCACAGCCAGAGAAGCAGAGATCTCACTTAGGAATGGATCAGCGTTTAAAGTTACGTTCCGCTCAGGTACACAACTACAGGGTCAAAAACATTGCTTTTCAATTAAATCTTGGATTCTGCAGAAATTGAAGGCTCTTGCCTGTATGACGGCATGTGGAAAAGCTGTACGAGCAGAGGACCTGGCAGATTTTGCAAGTGCTGGTCTAGTAGCGTTCTGGCTTTGCTCGTAAGTGGCTGAGTGGCCAGGCCAACTCACTGCAGCCCTGCTTTTGTAAGATGATGGATGTGTACAGCTCACGCTGGAGTTTGTGAGGCTCAAGCCTTCTGAAAACAACATGTCTGTCTGTGTCCCTCTAGCTGTGGAGGAAATAATATTTATTCTTCTCGTACTGGTAGTGAAAGGATTAATAAGCTAAATCCCATATGGTGTTTTGAGCATGGGAAGCACAATAAAAATGCAAAACACGAACATGATTTTATTCCTTCTCTGTTCTTTTTTGCACTTAAGGGCATGGTTTGAGCCTTGTGTTGTTAAATTGAGGTATTCCGCACAATTTTGTCCACAATTTAGCCAGGCAATAGCTGTACTCTGGAAATGCTTTTCCCATTGAAAGGTGCTGCTGTGAGCTCATATATTAAAAACAAATCATTACTAAGTGATGAATGTTACTGGAAGAGATTCTCGTTAATCCAAAAGTATATGAAAGAATCCCCCAAGGTGTAAGAAGTATTTTCTAGGAGGTGAATATATGAAAAAATTGGCGTGGAGGTAGCTGGTGGAGATTTAATTATGGGGCTATTTCATTTCTTTTCTTGCACTGTGTGTTTCATCACATTTTCTCTGGGGAATGTAAGCTCTGCCTAATTATGCCAGCAATGTAGTTGCTCCTAAATGGAAACTACTTTCTTCAGGCAGTACTTACTATGAATTCTCGAGATTTTTTCATTTCCTCCAGGACAGGTAAGGCACTTAATGATGCAGGGTCACATAATTTTCTTAACCCAGAGAAACCCACTTTTGAGGCACGACATTTACATGCAACACCCCATCCCTTCCCGAAGGTGGGGATTTCTCATGGCACCCCAATCCCCGGTATCTATTTGTAGGATCGTTTAGGGGCTAGGAACATGAAGACAGATGTCTGATGCCTCCCCACTCTACCCCAGCCACTCATGCCCTTTCCCTCCATCCTGGAAGCACAATTACAGTGGATAGTACTGTGAATAAATTTACAGCAGGCCCATGCAAGCAGCAGATTCTCACAAAAACTAATGCAGCTGTACTGGGAGCGGTTTCTGGAGAGGACCACCGGCAGCAGAGCTGTCGTCCCTCTTGCCCTCGGCTGACCGCAGCCATGCCCATGGAGCGCTCCACAGCTATGGCTTCCTTATAGGTCCCTGTGGGGCAGCTGAGGAAAACCCCTGCACAATTTAGGAAATGAATGAGGCTTTAGCCTGAAAGCCATTTTGAACAGGGAAGATCTTTAACTGAGCTGTTCAGGAGTGTCTGTGTGCTATATGAGCCATGTACTGATGTCTTCAATGTACACTCAGACTTTTACAGGCCTTTTTGGTTTGCTTTTTTTTTTTTTAAGAGTTTGTTTAGAAATTGTTGTAGATACTACCTGGGAATGCTCCTTTGCCTTGCATATAAAACGTAATTCCATAGGCTTTACTCTAGCTACCCTGATGTGAGAGTGGATTGCCCATGACAAAACTCATCCTCCAAAATGTCACTTACTTATCTCCAGTTCTGGAACAGAGACTCATATCCTCTCCACGTGAGATTGCCATCATAACACTTACAGGCACCAGCCCATGCTGGATTAAGACAGAAGAAGAAAACTCTTATTTTCCTCCTACATCTGGAAGGTTTCATGCCTGTGACAGGTTTGAGTTCCCTGAATTCAGCCGGTGAGACTGATAACGGTGCTGCCCGATGCTAACTGAAGTGTCGTGGGTGGAATGGGTCAGAGAGATTTACTCTCCTCCCACACACCCAGTGCAGACAGAAAACATCGGCTAATCTGTTCTCCTACATGTGCAGAGCACAGTGAAGCAGGACTCAGTGGCTTTAGCCCTGTAAGAAAAACAAACCCCCTGAAGCACAGACACTGAATGATCTGGTTCTTCAGAAATAAAAACCAAGAACTGTTTTCTGCGTGTGTAAGTCCTGGTGATTGCCATGAGAACAGCCCCAGCAGAACTGTGTGACTGGAAGGTCTTTTACCATAGTGACAGGAATAGCATCACTTTTTGAAAATTTCCCTATTAATTTCGTCAAATTATGTGTGATTCAGCTGATAACTGCACTATCTTTAGTGTCTTCATGGCTATCAAGTTGTCTCTATTGCTCTCTTTCTTCTGTTACATATAAGAAGATAGTGAGAAACCTATGATGATGAATAATGTTGTTGACATTTCTGACCAAAAAACTGCTTAAAATCCCAGTTAAATCCTTCTAACAATGATATTCAAAGATGTCGTAAGCTGGAAAACATCAAAGAGTTAATACATTTCTGTAATATATTCAAAATATCGGAATCCTCAGTGTTCAGGATTAGAGGTTGACTATAGCAACAGAAAGGATTCACAGCAAGCTCCCAAGCATGTGTTGTCTGCTATTACTTGGCAAATAATTAGTTACACTTAGTTACTACTTCCTAATACCTTCCAATCCCACATTCATGGTAAAACCAATTACTCATGACAACGCGCATAAAATATTTTCAAACCACTACTGTGAGTTCCTCAATGACACAAGCATACTTCATCTACCTATAAGCCTGTCTTGAGTATTAGGGTTTGAAAGGTCCAAAATGTTCTTTCCCTTTGACCGTCTTCATTTTCGTGCCTTTATTTCCTACAGCTGCTGTACTGTCTGGTTTTGCTCAGCATGTTTATAGCTGTGGTTATTTAGGAAGCAATGTAATATGTGAACAATTCGGCAAAAACTTGCCACAGGCAGTACTGACCCTTCTAGGCTTGGAGTTAGCACAGGAACCGAGGGTGCTAGAGGTTTCCTTATGCTGCCTGATGTAAAGTGTGGAGCGTGACTTCAGAAAAGAATGAAATCAATGTTTGTTGCAATGAGTTTAAGAAATTGGTATTTATTCATCAGTTCAAACACTGAGCAGTCAGATAAAGCATGAGGAAGGGAGGATGTATCAACTCCTCTGCTTTTAATTTCAGCTTTGGTGGTTGTTAGAATTTGATGGATTTAATAAGTAAAAGTGTTGAGGGGTGTAAGTTTCTACATTACTGTAGGATTTTGAGTTACTTCAGAGAACTGAAATGTAGAGGTTTGATTTACTTCAGAGAAAGTATAGAACATGTATGTATACTGAAAGAATAGATCACATGAAGAGCATTACTGACGGAAAGTACCACACAGCAGCGCAGCTTTCCCCAAGCACCACCCAGTACTTTTGCCAGCGTGGGGCAAATCTGAGAAGCTGCTTTCCTCTCGTGGCTGCTTGGTGAGAGCTACCAGGCTGGGCTAGCTAACCCCTTAGCTTCGACCTGCTTCTCTGTTCCTGACCCCTTCACCTGATCTTGCTTCATCTCTGACCGCATCCTTCACTGCTGGCTTCCTGGCCACACCATGCCCTTGACCTGACTCTTGGGACTCAAGTTTTTCAGATGGGAGACTTGGAAGATGGAAGGACTTGTTCCTTTAGCGCAGACAGCTTTTCTCTTCTCCACCTCATCATGGCTCATGATTCATTTTGGATGTAAGTAATTCACAAAGTTAAAAGGAGCAAACAAAAAGTTTAGGTAGCCACTGCAACTAAAAAGAGTGATTTCTCTAAAGTACATCAGAGAAGAATGGGACTGAATCTAACCAACCGAATACAACCAGCACTCTCAGGGAAGACAGAGACTCACAGACATACAGGTATTCACAGGGTACATCTATGTTTGCTCTAGAGTTGGGGATTTGCTTTAACAGCACTGTGATTTATGATGTAATCTCACTGTCTAATGATGCTATCAAATACTGGCCTGTGCAATGAGCCAAAGTGACTCACTGGCAAGTGAAATAGCAGAAAGGGAATTAAAATGCACATTCACCAGCCGTCCTGTTAATGCACAGTGGCATAAAGCACCATTAACATCCCAGTGCACACAGGCTAAACAGACTTACCCGCATCAGTTTTATTACCTCAGTACGTGTGTGCTTTAGCCTCCAAACCAAATCCCAGTGCTGGCTCTTCCACCCCTGGGAGAAGAGCTGTGTCCTGCCGTGCTCTGCCGACTGCTTCCCACTCCGCAGAGCCGGGCTGCCCGCGGCAGCACCCCACATGTGGCCGTGCTGGGTGCCATCCACCCCACCGCCCTTGCGTACCTGTCTGTGGTCACCAGCGCCATCCCCTTTCCAAGACAGCAAGAACTGTTATGCCAATAAGCCACTGTCCAGAAAGCATCACCTATTTGTCTTTTAACTGTTTATAGCAAATTAGGAAATGATAGATGTTGCAAGTGTGTTACAGTGCTATTAGCCTACCAGGGAGGATGTTCAAAGTGGCCATAAATAATCTGTTATGCAGTCCCTTAGCCTCTAGAACAATCTGCACCAAACATTTATTTCTTTAATGAAATGTCCTTTCTTCTCCGGTTGACTCTTTGTAACACAGCAAGAATCAGATCCTCTGCGTGATCAATAAATAATAAGGAATTGATTCCCTTGTAACCGCTCTGGCCCTAATGCTGCAACCCCAGTGGTTTCAGCATCTTTTCTCCTGATTTACACTAGGGAAGATGAGGTCAGGACCTTTTTCGCTCTGGCACATAGGAGAAAGCTCTTCCAAAGGTAAAACGCAGTGCCCCTGGCTGTCCGTAGCAATTGCTAAGAAGCCGGAGGACAAACTGGCCTGGCAGACCGTCCCCAGGCATCCCTGGGCTGGCCACGAGATCCGGAGGAGAGGAGCTGGCCGGGCTCCCGCAGCCAGCCACCCGTTATCCTCCCGCCGCAGGAGCTGGCCGACAATGAAATCTCCATCCCCAGGCTGAGGAAGGAGTAGCGACAGTATGAAATTACTCCGAGGTGCAGAAAAACCAAGTGACTCCCACGGCTGAGCTATAAATCAGTCTCTGCAGCCTGCCAGCGTAACCCGCCTGCTGATAGCTTATGGACAAGTCAGCCCTAGAGCAGGGTTAATATTTACCTACACGTCTCAGACGGGTGGCATTCTGAAGATAGAAAGTGTTACAGAAGCGCTAGAGTAAGTCATCATTAAGCCTTTACGCTGGCCTATTTACTTACCTCTAATAGCTTACAGAGCTGCAGAAATACAATTAAACTAGAAGATACCTATAGCTGCTTGCCTCCTGATAACACCTCATCTTCTTGTATTGATTTAATGCCTGTGCTGGTGGTGTAGCATAAGTTTGCTGTGTCTTACAGGTACCGGTGTGCTGACCTGGTTTCTCTGTAGTTACCCTGCCTGTTTCTTTGTTCCCTTGGTTGGAATTTATTTATTGCTTCTGATAAAATATACAGAAGCTTGCCAGAGTCTCAAGGGCAGGGTGGCTTATTCATGGCTGAATGTTCAGAGTGTTTCTGTAAGTAAAATGTGCTGTGGGATTGGACTTTTTCTGGGCAGTAAAAGTATCCTTCATTACACTTCATCAAGAGATCATTAAAACCAACTTTTAGCCCTTTCAGGTTCTGTGGTTTAGAACAGAGATGGGCGAAGCACAGTTATTGTCATTTGCTCTGACTGGAGAGATTTTCTTTCCTTGTGGTACAGCTGTTGCAATTTTTCTCTCAAGACAATAGTAACGTACCGACGTGCACCCTTATTACTGTTTGCCGTTAGCCCTTACAAGCATCCCTGCATTTTTGTTACAGGCGCTATCAAAGGAAAAGAAACAAGGAGCAAATATGTGTGCATGTGCGTATGTCAGCTCACTGCAAGGAAGACAATTTTGCTGCTGGCCTTTCACATGGGTAATATTGGAGTAAAGAATTACATAAAAAGGAAAAGGAGCATCTCTGGCACAGAACTCAATATGGTGAAGGGAAGGTATTATTTTGAGTGATGCGGTAATTTAATTTATTACCCTCTGACAACCTAAGCTGTAATTTTTCTTCAGTTATCTAAAACCTGGTCATCACACACTAATTCTCCACATCTCCAAAACCATGGTGCTGCACAGACATCTGTGCCACGCCGTCAGCTTGGACTGCAAGAGAAAACCTGTCCTTCACCAAGGTGACGTTCCCTCTTCCTTTCTTCCCCTTGTCCTCCTGCGAGAATTCATAGGAAGCACGACCCAGAGCCAATTCCCCACACGTGACAGCAGGGAACAGGGACATTTATATTCTGCATAAACGTACAGTCAGTTTCTAACGTGGCCATTAGCACTCACAGTGATGTGCTACAACTGCTAAATACGGCCTGGCGGTCACAGCGCTAATGGGATGTAGCAGTTCAGCCTGCTCCTGGGTCCGCTCATTATCTTAGCAAACGAGGATAAGCGGGGTTAGCAGCCCCTGGCACCCAGTCCCGCGTACACGGCGCGTTCGCGAACTTCAGCGTTTAGGGCTGCGAGAGCAGGAACCGGTTTGGAAGCTCTGGGTGCAAGAAACAGGTTTGCGTTGCTGTGGATGAAAAGCATGCGGTGTTGTGAAAGCGCTATTTTAAATGCCTATTTCAGGGTGAGATGATCTGTGCTCTGTAAGCAGCTATTTCTTTCCACTGTTACGGATGAAGCCTAGATGGGGTATTTACACGGTAGGTGTCTACATGTGCTTAGATCAATCCCACTCCTAAAGCTAAATCTGAATTTCACCCTGTGTAATTTAAACCCATCGTTCCTTGTCCTTCTCACCACACCACCCCCTCCAACCAAATAGTCCCTTCTATAGCTGCCCTTGAAGTATTCAAAGACCCTTCCTACGTCAATCCTCCACGCTCTCTTTGGCTAAACAACCACACGTCCTTCCATTTCTCCTTGCAGGTCTTATTTTCTAGACTTTCAAATCTGTGTCGTTGGGGATCTCTTCAGCAGGCCGGCCTTCCCGAGGCAGTCCATCCTTGGCCGTACCACACCTACACAACTTGCATCTCACAGACCTCTGTCTCCGCAGGCTTCCTGCAGGGCTGCGCTCGCCTCGGTACGACGGATGGTTGCCACTCTTCCTACCTCGTAGCCACTGCTGGTTTTGGAGTGCCCCAGCAAACCTCTCAGTCTTGACTGCCAAAGGCCTCCTCTCGCTCTCTTTGTGCTGTTTGATATAATTCTATGAAGAACAGAATAAGAATAGACTATAACAGGAATTATATTCTATGGAGAATAAATCGCCTGCTATAAACTCCAGATGGAATCCAGAAGCACGCTCCATGGAAATACGTCTTTTGCAATGAGAGTTGGTTCATCATCAAACCCCTGAAGACAGAATGTTCTGTTTTCTCAGCACCTAATGAAAGTGATCAGCTCCATCTTGAAAGTCCAAATCATATCCTTTCTGTTCCAAAATAGCCTGCAGCAAAGCAATAGAAAAGAATTGATTTGGTAGGTCCTGTTTCATGCTATACTCAATTCTGGCATTTCCTGAGGAGTCTTCAACTAATAGTATCTTAAATCTATGCTGATTAGTTAAAAAGGCGGGAAGAATGGATGTCCTATCTGAGTGAAGTCAGGCAAACATCTAATTACTGGACTGTGGATTTTCAGATAGCTGTTGTTTGACCCATGAAGACATCGAAAAGTCATCCCCTCCTCTAACAAACTTCGCCGGCAGAGGCGGGAGCCTTGTCTGAACCTTGGAAATAGCACATATGACACCTTTGTTAAACTAGTTTCCATGGTAACGATTTCATGTCGTTGAACATCATTAAAGGCTCTAAGAAACGCGAACTATTCCGTTAGCTTGTCTTTAGGGTTTTGTTGACCTCCCTTTCTGAATAACTGTTCTCCTGGGAGATAAGACTCAGGGCAAAACAAGGGATGCAGGAGGTGTACTGCTTTGCTGTCGCGTTATTAGCAACCCTTTCCTTTGATTTTTCAGCTCGGGATTTCAGAACAAACTGTAAATATGAGTAGGCATGGAAACGTGGCACAGATATTTCTGTCTCTAACACGAAAATGAGGCACCTAAAGATGACAGCAGTTAAGAGGCTTGTCCAGAGGGGAAAAAAAAGGGAAGCATGAGGAAGCTGAGTGAGAAATTACGTGCTGTGGTGACTTGAGTCCCCCATTTAGCATCCTTGCCAGAACACTGTTGTTCCACTTCATGTTAAAGCTGGATAAAACCACTGTTGGCTCCTTAGCCATCTGCCCCTCTGGCACAGCAGAAAAAATGAAAACCCTGGCAAATCTCGACATATGTGAGTAGCTTAACTCTTCTTACGGGAAGCTCTAGCAGTAAAAAGGAGTGAGGTGCAGTAGCAGGAAAATTCAGCAGTTGCCTGTGATTTTCTCCATGCACTGCGTTGTGTTTTTTTTTAGCTGACATAATTAACATTTGTTTTCTTACCCAACGGTTTTTCGTGTACTACAGTCTCCTCTCATGGGCAACGTTTGTCACTTGTCCTGCTAGAGCAGGGTTGCAGCCCCAGAAACGGGAGCAAGCCATGTCTTGACTCTGGCTCTAAAATCACGCTGGCTTCTACGTAAGGCTTTTCCAGCAGCCTGAAGGTCTCCTGTGGCGTGTCACCTGTGGGGACTCCCACAGCACTGAGGGAAGACCCTTGACAACTACTGCTGAGAAAGGAAGTCAGTAGGAAGGTACTCAAAATAAGAAGAAATAGCCTGTGGCGATGCTGCTGTGGTTTTCCAGGCACTGGGTCTTCTTGAAAGAATTCGTGGATGCCTTCTCTTCTACATGACAGCAGCAGCAAGCTGGGAAATGTCCTTCGGAGGGGGAGGAGGACTGGGGAAAAAATGTCTGTGCTTTTTTTGGGTCAGAACCAAGCCCACAGATCCAAATATTTTGCGTTTTGATGTGCAGATTTGATATTTGCAGACATGACTGCAGGCAGCCCCTGTTACTCCAGAGTGTTAGGCTGGGGTGTCAGCTACATCCAGAAGGTGCAGACCCTCGATTCCGAAAGAGAAATGGTCACCAGCTGAGATTTGAGTTCAGGATGCTACCAAATAGCTAATTGCCTGCTATCGCCAGCAGGATGCCTGCACAGAAATCAAAGGAAGGATGAGGCTTTCAGTTTTTCCTCGTAGAAGACTGTTTGAGGGGGGATGAAATAATGCACTGTGCTACTATAGGATCATAATACAATAAAAAGATGTCCCTTTTGGACTGACCCCGAAATCAAGCATTGTTTTTCACACCAAAAGAAAAGGCTGAGAAACTGTGTGTCAGGTTAAATGAAAAAAATTTCTAAAGCATTTCAGAGAGACCTTCAGCAGCTTCTGCTGCAGCCTGAGCAGGAGGAGGTGGAACACAGCTGGGAGGGAGCAAGAGGACAGGTGACCTTCCGCTTTCTTGAAAAAGTTCCAAAATTGTTTATATCCAGGTACAGCATCACACTCACTGGAAGCTGAAGACTGGCATGACCATGATATTTCTTCCCCCTTCCCACAGAAGCCTAGAATTTGGGGGGACAAAGTTGGACTTCCTCCTCTCTGAGGTGAATGCTGTAGCTCCAAAATACATTTCTTTAACAATACACTCAAATACTTGCTGCCCAATCTAGTGAAGGGATTGACTCCACCGAGTGTTTTCCTCTGTTTTCTTCAGCTTTACAGTGCTGCAGCAGAACAAGACACCAAAACCTCAAAGAAAAATGATCTGACATTTTCTAAATAGTTGTTTTTGCCCGAATTATCCAATCAATTCAACGCGAAGCTTGAATAAGCATAGTGGCTCCTAAACTGTCTCTCGCTGACAAAAAAATTATCTGCTACAAAAATTAATTTAGGTGCCCACTAGGACTGAATGAGGCATGACAAGTTTGTTACATTAACATCCTGGATTTGGAATTTCTCAAAAAAAAAAAAAATTAAAAAATAATTTAGCATTCCATGTTAATTTTTTAAAATAAAATTCTGCCTGCTGGGCTGCAAGGAAACGCAGGGGCTTTGAAATGGGGGAGACCTCCACCACAATCTCACTTCCAGCTTTTTTAGCTGCACCCTGGGTATTTCCCCAATCCCAGGGCGAGCAGTTCTCCCGGTCACTGAACCGTTTTGGCCAGCCCAGGGCTCCTTCCCGGCTGTGTCCGCCGGCTGAGCCGGGCAGAGCTGCGGGCAGCGGGGGCCGGGGGCCCCGGCTCCTCTACCAGCTCCAGCGCTGCTTGCCCAGCGGTGCCTGCCTGAGCTGACAGAAGCCCAGGATGAAATAATATGCACAAAACTTTGGATTTCAATTATCAAAACTTTTTTCCATCTGACTTTTTCCCAATGACCTTTTTAAATGAATTCAGCCTTCTTGGCACATTTATTATCAGTGAGAAAACATCCTTAGCCTTAAGCCTACCCATCTTTCTCCGCTTTCTCTGCTTCACTCTCTCTTTCAAACCTTAGTGACCCTCCTATCTTTCTCCTTCCCTTGCCGTAAATCCCAAATCTGAACAGAAATGAGCCTCATTCCGTTGGTACAGCTAGGGACCCTACCATTTACGTGGGCATGAACTACGGTGTCATTCAACACTGACGCTCATTTCAGATGAAAAAGCGATGCAAAGGAGGAGGGGGTGGGCAGACCTTTCTGTGTTGCTATTTCAAGTGATGTACATTGCGTTGGATGCATTTTCTTTCTCTTTAAAAATTCAGTGTCCTTGCTCAGTCCTAAAATTCATTGTCCAAACCTCCTTTCTGCTTTGAGGAAATTAAAAGCTGTGACTAAGGCTCATCTCTATCAACATCTCAAATCACTCTTTAATGAAGAGAACAAGAATCGTGTCTCTCTGTTTTCACACAGGCTTCAGTTCAAAGCAGCTTGCTTGAGGACAGCGTTTAATTGACCTCAGTGATGGAGCACTTGCAGGGTGCCTCTCGCCTAGCAACAACGGCCAGGTAGGGGAGCTTTAATAACTGCTGGGATTTAGAAACCGGAGAATGCTGTTATGCGGCAATGGTGGCTTCTGAGCAGCCCAAAAGTGAGCCATCAGTGCAGGGTGGTTCCCCTCATACAACCTCAGACCGGGGAGGCTGGCTCATAGGTCATGAGCCCTTGCATTCGTCTGGCTACCCAAGCACAGCTCCCCTCCTAGGCCCTCGCACCAGGGTGGTCCTTGCGCTGCGTTGCTGGCTGTGTGAAGGAAGGTGGCCGCAAGCATCAAGAGGTTGCCCCGGGATCTGTGCATGCCCTCGGTCTGGTGGCATGTTCTGCGTCTGGTGGCGTGTTCTGGATCTGGTGGCATGCTCTGGATCTGATGGCATGTTCTGGATCTGATGGCATGCTCTGCGTCTGATGGCATATTCTGGATCTGGTGGCATGTTCTGGGTCTGATGGCATGTTCTGCGTCTGGTGGCATGTTCTGGATCTGGTAGCATGTTCTGGATCTGGTGGCATGCTCTGGATCTGATGGCATGTTCTGGATCTGATGGCATGCTCTGCGTCTGATGGCATGTTCTGCGTCTGGTGGCATGCTCTGCATCTGGTGGCATGTTCTGGATCTGGTGGCATGTTCTGCGTCTGATGGCATGCTCTGCGTCTGGTGGCATGTTCTGGATCTGGTGGCATGTTCTGGGTCTGGTGGCATGCTCTGCGTCTGGTGGCATGTTCTGGATCTGGTGGCATGCTCTGGATCTGGTGGCATGTTCTGGATCTGGTGGCATGCTCTGGATCTGGTGGCATGTTCTGGGTCTGATGGCATGCTCTGCGTCTGATGGCATGCTCTGCGTCTGGTGGCATGCCCTGCGTCTGATGGCATGCCCAGCCCTGCTCTGGCCTGCAAGCTGCAGGGATGCACTCAAGGATAAGGTGCTGGGGCTCCTTGGCTCTCCGAGGGATGTGGGACGAGTGTTATGGCTTTCAGCTTTGCACCAACACCTTATAGGTCTGACTGGCTACTTTACCCAAATGGCTTGCAGAGAAGTACATGGAAGCTTGAAGTTGCAGGTGGTAACCAGAACCACGCATCTTTGGTAAATAAGCACCTGTTACCTGGCCAGGGTTCATTTTATACTATAATGTATGTTAAGTGACAGACCGGTCAAAGAAAAAACCACAGAAAAAAGGGACTGGCAATCAAATTAAGTGTATCCAAACCATTTGGACAGAGAGCTTTTCTCTGCATCTTCAGTTCCTAACAAAATAGAGAATTTCCAAAGCCAGCTGACAGACAGGGTCTTCATCCTACTAAGCCAATGTTGGGGTCAAGTCCTTCGTCTTTTAAATACAGGGTGCTTTGGGAAATGAAGCTCGCAAAGAGAATATAAGAGAGCAGTCAATATTTCCATTTATCCTCATTCCAGGTGCAAGTTTATGTTGGGGATTTGCAAAGAGCTGTGTGCTAATAACTAAGCAGTTCCTACATTTGTCTCCCTGCTTTCAGAAATTCCCTTTTGATCATTTTCAGTAGTCTTTATTATATATTTTTGACTGCTTGGGATTTTCATATTCTATATAGGTGTGTGTCCTCGTGTCTGTATGTGTATATAGCTCATACACCATCCCGATGGACTTTGCAGCCTAATCCCCCTCCTACACTTTCTTCCCCCAAATCCATTGCTTTTCTTGGTAAAATCCTCAAACCAGCCATGATGCCTAACACCATAACTAGAGACAAGGAGCAACTCCAGCAGTGACTGTGGTACTCCCAGTCCTCCTCTCTCCTCCTCTTCTCCTGAGCATCAGCTTCCACAGCTGCACAGGGCGATGCCACGGGAGAGGAGAACAGAGCCCAGCCTTGCTGGCAGCTGCTGCTGCTCGAGAGGAGGGGGTGCCGACCCACAGCCGCAAGAGCTGAAACGATCCGTCGGGATGGGCTAAACAGGGGAAAAGAGGATTATTTGAACAGAGCGCGATAAAACCAGAGAGTTTCAGGGGAAATTACATGCTCCTTTTGGCTTCACTCTGAGGCAAAAACAGAGGAGCGGGTTTTGTTCTCTGCTGCCTGAGAGGGAGTTTGCAGCGACATTACGGACGGCAGTTGGATTACTCCGTTTATACCAGCTGAGAGGTGAATCTGGCCCGCAGTCAAGCCAGTAGGTCACGTGGGAACTTATCTCCACTGGTTGTAAAACCTATTTCTTAAGGAAAACAAAGGCAGTTCCCTTAGGCTGATGTTCATCATGTTTGCAGTCACCCAGCTACCCAGCAACAACTCCCCCCCAAGTAAAACTCATTAGAAAGGCAGCAAACAAGAGTCTTTTCCTGGTGCCTTGCTGCTCGATGAGAAAGACCAGCCCTGTTTTCTTCAGGAGAGGGCAGAGAGGCTGCGGTGCACGTGTACCTCGCCCAGAAGGGACGGCTGAAAGGGAGGCTGGACCTGGGCTGGGGCGATTCAGTCCCCGCTCTCGCACGGGCTGCCCGCTCGACCTCGAGCATCACTTTGCATCCGTTCCCCACCTGTCAGATGGGATTCTCGCTCCGCTCCGGCACTACAGGGATGAGGACGGGGCAGGAGCCTGTAGCAAGATGAAGGCTCTCTGATCTTCCAACTCCTGACATCTCTGCCTACGCGGGTAACCAAAAGGCCACTGGTGGAGATGGCTTTTTGATGCGGAAACCGCAAGGAGACCTGAAACGAACCGAGACCACCTGCTTCTTTGTCTTAACGAAAGCAACTGAACAGAGAGTAGAGCCTTTTTATTTCCAACAGGTTTGATCTGTGAACAGGAACCCTGGTTCTCTGGGGGGTTAGGATTATCCCTTCCCATTAATGTTCATGCTGCTCCCCAATAATACCTTCCCCTGTCTTTCTCTCGTCTCCTTTCCTCCCCTTCCCCCTCAACTCCCTATTTCTCTCCCACTGCTCCTGCTTTGCTTTTCTTCCACCCTTTGGTTGTCAGGGTTTTTTCAAAGCAAAGCTAACCGTTAAAATCACAGCCTTCTTTCACAAACTGTGTCTCCTGCTCTGTGTTCACATTTTAACCCAAACGTGTTTTTCCCATCCCATCTCTATGTGGTTGAAATAACCAGCACGCCTGACCGCACTGACAGCACATTTCTAGTGGGTAAGGAGGGGAGATTAAGGAAAATCAATAGCCCTGAGACTCCCAGGGCTACTGGGAGCGGGTACCGCTCTTTTCCCCCAGCGCTGCCTGCTCTCGGGTCCGGCGGCTGGCTGACACTGATGTGACGGTGGCTATATTCACCCTGTAATCAACATCCACCTCCTGGCTATATTTTAAATTGGATTAGGGTGTGAGTTTCCTTCTCACTTTACAATCAACATGAGCAAATGCTTTGTTTATCAAAGCAATCTGAGTGATGCATAATGGAAAGCACTGGATCTATCCGGAACAATTATAACCATGGAATAGGTGCGTTACAATAACGGGAAATCTATTCTGCTAAAAGCTTCCTTCGGGGATCGTTATCTAGAGACCTGCTAAGCCTCTAATTGTTCCCCTCAGCACAAGCACCCTCTTCAGAAAAAAAATAAAGACCACAGTGGTCTGCTTCTGCGTACGAGCAGCCCGGCTTTTGGGTGCTGTGATGGGTGCTGGTCCCCGGCGAAGGCAACGCTTCCCTCCCCCAGGGCAGGAAAGGTAGGCTGGGCGCTTTGCACGGGGGGGTCCGTACTGGTGCAAATCCTTCTTGTTTAAAAACATGGCGGGGAAGAGTACCTCTGTGTCCAACAGCCTCCTTGATCTCTTTTTAGCTAAACAGAAGAGTTTTATCTGAATCAATCCCAAACGTACGTTTCTGAAGAGTGAGAGGCTGATGTCTGTGTATAAATCAATGGTATCCATTTGTACAAAGCGGAATATTTACTGCAATATTTTCATAAAATTGCTAAAAAAAAGCTGCTTGCTTTCTTCTCAAGGTTATTTACTCATTTTATACATGGACAAGAAATATCTCTGGTCTGAGCTCATCAAATGATTCCCCTATAACAACTTCTATAATGTTTGTAACTTCTTTTATTCAGCTGACTAATCTTGCTATTTAGAGAATAATTTATGTCAACGCACTTTATCCTCAAACTTCTTCACAAACTTGTCGCTAGGGCTGTTGTCAGGTCCATGGTAGAACAGACCCGTTGAGCGGCCACGACCTGGTATGAGCCGGGGGGGGACGGAGCCCCGGCTTTGTCTCCGGCTGCCTTGGGCTCAGCCTACCTAGGCTACCACGGAGGCCGCTCCTGGTCTGTCTCGGCTGCCAAGTGGGCCGTTAAAACAATCCATCCCTGAACATTATCACAGAAACCTCCTTTAGTTTGTCTACTGAAATAAGCATTAAGCCTTTCTCGACAGAGCTTTGGCACTCACAGCAACAAATGCAAAAATAATAATGAGCCAAAATGCAAAAAAAAAAATGAACAACGACCAGACAGTCAGATTTGGAAAGGACATGGTGCCGTGCAAGGCTGTCCTGCTGATGGTTGATCCCGGGAGGCACCTCAATTGAATTGGGTACCCTGGAAAGGCAGCGCCTAGTCAATAACGGGTGGAGGAGGTGGAATCAGAGGGGGACGCTTTGTCAAGCGGATATTTGAGGGTGTTAGCGATAGAAGGGGAAACAAAGGCTGGGCAGGTGCGTCATGTCTGTGGCAAAGCAAAAACCGGCAGAGAATGAGGGATGGGGATGAAGGCAGGAGAGAGCTCTGCGCTGGTGGGGAAGAAGAAGCTGAAGTCAGGGCGAGAGCTCAGCACCCTGCGGCCCTTGCTTGCCATCCTGGCTGGAGCAAGGAGTGCCTGCCTGCCCCCGAGCCGGCCGTTTTGGGCAGCGGATTGCACTGACCATGGCAACCCACAAATCGGAGGAAAAATCATCCCTCTTTACATCTCTGCATGCTGGTGCAGCACCTCCTGCGGCATCGCTCCTCTGCTAGAACCTGTCCCAGCTCTCCTCAAGCCTACACACCTGTAAATCCATGAAATTAAAACAATTTTGTAGCTTTCCTGGCTCTCTGACAGTAGCAAAGCCTCCCACTGTGGGCACGACAGGGCGATACGTGGCATTGCCGTGGGCAATGCTTTTGCCGAGGTACTTGTCCCGGCAACGAGGTTTTCAGGGTGCGGAGGGAGAACTTTCCCCACCCGCAATACCTGTAGATTTCACACCAAAATAGGGGTTTGGCGGTGTAGTTTTTGGGTTATATTATATTACATTGGTTGTATTATTATTGTGCTATTTTGGGTTTTATACTTCTTTTTGTTAGTAACATTAAGCATCTAACTGATTTAAAATCACACTTGAAATTCTCACAAAGAGCAAGGGTGGATGGTAATAATTATGCTTCAGCGTTTAGGAAACCCTAACCGTTAGGTTTCGGGGCACTGCTGCTGCTCTGCCATTCCCAGGGGCTTTGGGCCACGATGAGAAGGGGTTTTATTGAGGACTGATATAACGCCAAAAACCTACTGTGTCTTAAAGGCAGCAGAGACCTTGGGGAGGTCGGGCACGTCTCCCTCTGGTAACGGCTGCGCGCTGCTGCTAAAGAGATGCTGATTTTCCGAGCAAAGTAACCATCTGCTAAAAGGAGCCAGGACTAAATCCATCGGCCGCTGAAGTCCAAAGAAAAACTGGTGTGAAAGCAGGTCGTAGTGGTCTGGCCACCCAGCTATCAGGGAAGGAATTTTTATTTCTCATTGCTGCTGTGGACGGGCAGAAGGAGCTCTGAAATGCCTCCCGGCAGTACAAAAGGATGCTGTTCGTCTGCTGGGAATGCGTTAGGGCGAGGAGGATGCTGGAATTTGGAGGGAATAATGTCTTTTGCACAGCAGTCTGATGCAGAGGCCTGCCGGCATCAGCTGCACTTGAGGGACTGGGAAAAGATGCACAAAGAAAGAAACCACAAGCCAATATCCATTTGAATTCTAAATACATTCACTCTAGATGTGCTGTCACACCTGTTGTGGTCGTTTGCTTGCAGATAGCAGGGACGTCACGGTTTCCAAGTTCAAATAAACTCGGAAGAGAACTTTCAAAGTGTGTACACCTGACTATTCAAAAACATAAGCATTGCGTTCATGTTTATGAATGTTTGCACTGGAAGTGACTGCAGACTTATTCAGCCAGGGAATAAAAACGACATCACTTGATTTATTTGACCAGCCACTAGAAAACAGTGTGCATGTTAACGAATGTGAATAATTACTTAAAATTAACATTCAATCTACAGAGCAGTAGGATCATTAAGACGTATCAAATAAACTTAACTAAGGAATAAATTCAAAAGGAATTTGTGATCCTCTGGCAATAGCTATATAAATGGGAGAAAAGACTGCATTAATTGTATAAATTATTCATTTTAATTATTTGCTCAGCCACAGTAAGTATCGATAATAACTTTCTGTCTCAGGGAGGGAAGAATGATGACAGAAATTTTGATTATTCTCCGTATAGTGGCAAAGTAAACAAAACTGGTAAACAGACTGAAAAGTCTGGGAGCGTTTCTGAGTGCGTTGGGGAGATCTTGTTGTTCCCTGTTTTTTCTTCCCTCTGCCCCTCTACGCAGCACCCGTGAGCCTCTCTAACAGACGTGCTTTTTGGAAATGCTAACGATATAACCGTTCCATGGACCAAAGCTTGCTTTGTTTTGTGTGATTCTTCTTCCAACCAACATTTTAATGCTGATTAAAACAACGTGCAAATAGAAACACTGCGTGCAGTAAAAATAAATTAAGATTCTTCTCCTTCTCGGCGTGTAACCTGCAGCTTTCGCTAGCAGCCGATACGCAGCGGTGGTCCCCGAGCTCCCGAGCCTCTTCCCTGAAGGCAGAGGGCAGCGGGATGGTGCTGATGGAAGTGGGAGCAGATCAAACCCCTGCTCTCTCCCAGCGGGACGGGCAGAGCTGCCTGCCTTCCTCGCCGGGCACTCTTCTGAAGACAGAGCTGCAGATCTCCTCCTGGGTTTTCCTCTGGTGTTTGCTTTGGGATCTGGTTGGGTGAAATTTTCAGGTAAGACAAACTTTTGTCAAAAATCTTGGTTATGGTGCTTTAGCCCGAGAGACTCTTGGGAACGTCGTACCTTGCCTTAGGACGGTGCTGCTCCGTCTCCTCCCTTGTTCCCTGTCTCACATCACCTCTGGAGCTCGTTGCCATGAGCTGCTTGGCTCAGCAAACCCCCCCTGGTTTTCGTACAGCTGTGGGAGGAGGCAGGCAGCGGGCTCAGGCTGTAAGGGCTCATTCGAGAGGGCTCGGTGCTGTCTGCAGTGGTCAGGAAAGGAAAAGATGTTGAGCCTTTTCAGGCAGAAGGATCTTACGGTGCCTGCCGACACCAGCATCTTCTCCTTGTCCAACAAATTGGACATTGGAAAAGTAATTTTCCACCTAGACTGTGTTTCTCCTAGGGATTTGATAAGCCTTTTTAGTATAAAGTACATGTTTTCTGAAGTCCAGCTCTAAAATCCTAGGGGGGAATTTCTCTTTACTGGAAACATTATTTGCTCTTGGAAAAGCCGGCATCTGTGCCAGGTAAATGCGTTCTGATTTGCAGATCCCATGGTATTTTTATAATCACCATAGGCAATGTGTGGCAATTATCTTCTGAGAAATGCTGATTTTCTAGTAATGACTGCCACCGTGCCTTTCGCCTGAGTTTTGGTCTTTAACATACAAGCCTGGGGACTCGTGAATGCATCGTCTCTGTGGCAGAAGTAGAGCAGCACGTATTGCGGAGCGAGTACCCAAAAGAGCAGCGGATGATCTGCGGGCACAAAACCGGAGCTAGACCTCGCCCCAGGACGGTATGTTCTCGGTATTAACAGGTTCTGCAGAAAGTTTCTGCTGATCCCTGCCCTTTCAGCATCCCGGCTATCTGTCTTCTGGAGGGGTTCAGCTCTTAAACTTCCCACCCCCGACTCCTCTCCCCAGAGGACAAGGCAGCCTCTTCTCCAGCTGCTTTTGAAAACAAGAGACTTACTGAAGTCCGTAACTGCAACCAAGAGTGAAATTCCTCACACTTACACAATCTCCATTGCCACAGCGTCAGAGCACAGCCCACCACCCGCCATTCCGAATGTATTTAATCACTGATGAAAAAGGTGTTGCTGTTTTTCCTTGTTCAGCATCTGGCAACTGAGGCGCAGGAAGGCTAAGACCGCATCTACACAACGCAACGCAGCTCTCAACCAGCACGATCTAAAGAGGTTGACACAAAACCCAGTACAGCCCAGTAGGTTCCCCCCTAGTTAACCCACCCCGCTGGGAAGCCGGGCGAAGCAGGTCTGGAGCGGTGCACAGCGAGGGTGGGAGGGAAATGATGGGCAGATGTCAAGTGGAAGGACTGCCTGCTGTGCTCCCGTTCCTCAGCAGGCTTTTAAATATCACGCTTTGTTCCCACAAACCCGAGTTAGGATGCTGGACCTACAGGCCACGGATTCCTGGAAAGCTGAATTCAAACCCGGGTGACAGCTCCTTAGCTTCATGCCCTGGAGCCTGCAGAAATCGTTACAGCAGCATCCGCAGCCGCTTGGACAATCCACGTGTAAATGCAACATCACCGGAGCATCACGTCCAGCTCTGCAAGGCTCTGGTGACAACTGGATCCAACTGCAAACTTTCCAGTTAAAACTTTCACACTTCACATTATCCTGTTGGGCAGAATCTCACTTTTTTGACACATTCCGTGTAACTTAAAATAGCTTCAGCATATGCTCACTTCTTCCTCGTTAAACATTTCTGGGAAAGTCGTAGCAGTTTTACATGTGGAATAAGAACTTTAGCTTCAGTTTGCTGGACAACCTGCTGCGATTGCACCTAGAACCATCACCACAAAATCTCATTAAAGTCCACAATTGTCTTTAATCACTGACCTGTTCCTTTTTTTTCCTTGTCCACCTGAGATGGCAAATATTTTGCCAAAATGGGACCGGTTACGAGCGACAACAGAAGATCCTGGGATGCAACCCCTCCTGCTTGGGAACTTTATCAATCCGTGATGGAAAGGCCGTCAGTGCCAGGCACAGCCGGTGTCCATGAGAGCGGGATCGTTTCAGTACCTAACACGACCCATTTAGAGGCAGAATATTGTGCAGGAGGCACCTCATTCACTTTCCTAACGAAGCTGTAGACTTTGACGAAGGCATGGCACTGTTAGACCTGTGTGCAGCTCTAGGAGGAAGCTTCAGCGTCTCGAGCTCCTTCCAACTTTACGGTGTTTTTCTGCGAACAGCTAACAGTGCAGGCACATCGCTAAGGGCTCCCGTACCTAAGGGCCACGTACATGCCATAAAGGTAGGGACGTGCCAGCCTGGGAGCCGCGGGGAAGCGCTGGTCTCCCCACGGGGCCCCTTCTGTGACTCGCGCTGTCTCTGCTCAGTACACATACAGACCTATGTGTTATTTGGTAGTGGTATCCTATCCTACAAGTTGTTTACCACACACACTATTTATATCTTTTGTTATCGGAGCTTGAACATCCGTACCAGAGGTATCTGTATAAACTGACAAAGAGATGCATACGGCACGCAATAAATAACCGATCCTTACGCGGCGAGGAATGTTCCTGCTGTTAAGCTGGTTTGTTATGATTTCACTTAGCGACAGATAAAGATGATGGACTATGACTTCTCCCTGACAAAAAATTGGGTTTCTTCCCAGAGGCTCAGAAATGCGGGAGCCGGGAGACTCTCTCCGCCGTCTCCTTTGCCTGTCTGTCTGGTCTATGATGAGCGTTCCCTTCCTACGCAAGCCGGTCACTGCTTTCGGGCCACAACGTCTCATGTGCTGAGGCAATCCGTCTTATGCCGGACCACCCCCGACCACCATTTGGGAGCAGATGGACACAAACCAGCCAAATAGCCTCTCTGGATCGCCGATATGTGGGGTTTTTTCCCTGCATTTTGTGTAGCACAAAGCAGAAGGGGGGCAGGCAGCCCCTCCTGAATCCTACTCCTATTCCTTTTCCTGGGTAAACTCCCTTTAAAATGCGAGCAAGAAGAAAACGATAACTTCACATCAAAGACAAATGAAACGTTCCGGGGGCAGCAATTTCTCTCCCATGGTACTGTAGCAGCACCACATTCTTCACACCCAGTTTCACAGGCAAATTGCAAGCTATCTGTTTATTGAAGCGTGCTCGGGGATAAATCCCGCTCATCTTCTTTACGTGAATGAGTAACCGGTATCTGAAGGAGCAGTTCGGCCAGGGCCGGAGCTCCCACGCAGTTTGGCACCCACCTTCTCCCTTCCTTGGGGCGCAGCTTTTTGCATCCCCCCCCGTTTTGCTGCTCCATCCAGCCCCGATGGGGAAGCCTCAGGCACAGGGCAAAAGCGAGCGGGATAAGGCCTTGCACGTGTAACTTGCCATCTTTAAGGAAGCCTGATTGTCTAATCATTTGCTCATCGCTGCTACGATGAGAAAAAAAACCCATGCTAACTAATTGACTGAAAGGTAACCTCTTTGTTTTGAGGCATAAAATCATCGAACGAGCTGTAAGCACTGTTTCTGCCCTCACTGCGCAGCGTGCCTGCCAAGTTAAATCACAGATATCAACGAGAACATTTTAAATGTTTTGGCAAGAGAAAATTTTCTTTAAGCTATTGGGTTGCTTTGTGGATGTGTTTTCAGGTAACAAGCCTTGGCTCAAAGCCCCGCGTGCAAGCATCGCTGAATCTCACTCATACTCAAAACCTACTCAGAGTCCGTGTTCCCGTGCGGTAAGCAGTCCCTCTGCTTCCTACAATTCATCGAACCGCCATGAGGAGCTTGGAAACAATCGAGCTTTTGACCAAAATTATGTGCTGCCTGACTTCCGTCTATGGAAGGCTGATTTGTTGACTCCAAAATATTCCATGGATCATCGTTATAGCTGGGCCTAATTATTTCCTCTTTTTTTTTTTTTTATGATCAATATATTATGACAGATCATACAGAGCTGTATTCCTTATTTAGCATCATGTGTATCCTCGTTAAACACTGTGATAGCGTAGCTCCCAGATAGCGCAAACAGGCGTTCTGCAGCACAGATACACTTCAAGTCAGGAAACTCTTATTTTGAGAGTAACTTTAAGCAAGTGCCTAACTTGAAAGCGATGGGATTTAAGTACATGCAAATAGTTACATTTTATTGTGGGAAATTCCATGCTATCCTGCAGAGAGAGAGTTACTCCTGTGTCCGGAGGGCTGAGTGGACTAGAGCCAGTGTCAGTATGACATTGATCACGCCGATTACAAAATTATCTCAGTACATGCCTACATTTATCAGCAGGGCTCTGACTTTAATGCCCCTTGGCACTGATGTTCGCTCCCTTCCCTTGCTCCTCCTGAGTCACCTGCTTCCCCCGAGAAGGGACCCACCAGACCCGGCCGGGGGCACTGGGGCAGACTTACCCTGTGGAATCCCTTTAGCAGAAGGATTTCTTTAGTAGAAGAATTGCTTTAAGAAGTTATCAAAGGAATGGAAATGTGCTCGTATGGCTCACATTTTCACAAATACGCAGAAGACCGTGTGGGGCTGTATGCCCGGCAGGCAATAAAAATCCCATCTCCTGTATCTGTTGAGGTCATGAGACGCCAACTCCTTCTTCTCCACGCAGCCGCCACCAACAGCAGCGAGATGTCGCGTCCCATGGGTGCCGTGACGGATGTGCCGTAGTACTGTAGCTGGATATTCGAAGCAGAGGTGACAGTGACTTTGGATCTCTTGAAGAGAGGCAAGGGAACCTAGGAAGTTCTTCAGGCTTTCCTTAATATTAACATAATGCTCTGTCTTAATTAGTCTGCTCGGGTGATGCGACTACTGTACAAGGGAAATAGATCACTGTCATCAAGCACAGTAAGTAAAACCAACCTGAAAAATAAATACACTATTACATACTTCCATGCCTGCCTCAGTCAGGAGGTAGCACATTCACTGTATTCCAGTAATAATCTTCAGACAGTGAAAAAAATACACCTGGAATTTTTCTAGAGTTGAAAAACGCAGTATTTCCCGTGCTCTTGCAAGAGAGATTGTACTTCTTACCATTGCCCTGCCGTACTGAGCTGAGGTTCCAGCACGGGGAAGCAGATGCCGTGCATCGCTGCCGTCCTCGAGGGCAGCAGAGCTGGCGAGGCAGCGCGGAGCGGTCGCCCCAGCAGCCCCGGGTTCTGTCCCTCCAACACGGCCTCTGCTCCATCACCGGCTTCGCAGACAGAGGAGAGAAGTCTGATTTCAGCAGGGTACCTCTTTAACAGCATTCACCTTCAGAGCATGCTTGCTTACCTCGGAGGTGCTGGAGCATCACCACGGAGAGGGGTACCCCTCGGTTTGCACTGTACCCTGAGGGTCAGGGTGTTTTGGGGTAGACGCGTGGAACAACTCTTTAACTTTAACCCTGCCAACCCCCAGGACTCCGCGATAGCATCCTGGCGCGCCTAGGCAAAAGCTGTTGGTGGAGGCTGACTCCTTCACTGCAGCTGATGCTGCAGAACCAGGATTGGCACCGCCGTAAGGAAGTGCATTCGCTGGGCAAGCCCTAGTGAAGTCAATGGAAAATGCCTTCGCTTTGTGGTGACGGGTTTTCTCCCCACAGAGTTATGTGTGCGGACAGTCAATGTTTTTTGACTTGAAGCGGTCGTTCCTGTGTGCTTTCCCACGCCAAATATTTTAAGCATCTTAATGCAGCTATTTACACTGTTTATGCAACAGCGGATGTCCAAACCCACTCAGAAGTGACCCTCAAAACCGGCCAGTCTGTTCCGACTGACACTCGTAAGTGGCCAGCCCATCCATCCCTTCAGCCCTGCCGAGCATCACTCACTCGCCTGTCAGACTGGGGAGGTCGTACGGACCGTCTGTCCCTCCGTCCTCATCTCCAGATCGGAGGGATCCGCACTTGGCCGTCTCACAGAGGTGATGTCAGCCTGGCTAGCTAACGCTTATAGAGCTCGCAAAGGGGGTGAGGTGGCGATGTGTGCGTTTGGACACGCTGGCGACCAGAGGGCAACTGGGGAGAACGTAAGAGCAGCCAGACGGTTTCTGGGTCTGGCTTCCTACGTCAGAAGTACAAAGGACAGAATAGCGTTAAGAATTATAATGGCCGTAAACCCACATCCATTTTGGGAAGTCGAACACACTTTTTCCATGTTTTGATCTGGAAAAAAAAAAAAAAAGGAACTGTAAGGTAATACAAAGCTGACATAAGGATTACCTTCAGCGGGAAAGTACTGAACTTTATGAAGATGTGAAACTTGATAAGACACAACTAACGTAAATTAAAAGCTGTGAGTTGGCCAAAAGCCTTCTTAATTCTCCAGTAGAAGAAAATAAAAACCCCAGCCCTTCCTTATTTCCTTATGCCAGTGAAGCAGCACCAGAACTGATTTGAGCCCCTAAGAAATCGTTCTGTTCCTTCTCGTCTGGCTGTAAAACTCCGTTAGTTTCTCTGCAGTTATTTAACCAGGTAATTACTTTCTTATTAACAGTGTCCATTTCTAAAGACTGATTTTTTTTTGTCATACACATTTTCTTTTAATTGCATGTTCTTCCTTAAGATGAGCAAAAAGCCATGCTATGCAGAAGACCACTGAACAACAGATTTATTTATAAAACAGGTGTAAAGATCTCCCAGGAGAGCTGGGTGTCCTTGTCGTCAGCCGAAATCGGCAAGAGCAAAGGGTCTTCAGTCTTCTCTAAAGCTTGGTCTTAAATCTGTAAAAGGTCTTGAACTTCTGACATCGTTTTGACTTTTCGCCTTCTTTGAACATGAATATTCCTGTATAGGTTTCGGTAACAGCCAGGTGCTGTTGCGGGCTAGTATAAACGTACTGGGGTTTGTATCGATGCTGCCCGGAGAAACAAATGCTTCAAAGCAACTGATGGCGTTACTGGAAGATGAGCCGGCTGACGTTAGTAAGGTCTTTACTCACCGGGCAAACATCTCCTGACTACGTCGTGGTGGTTTCTGCTCAGAGTTTTTCATTGCAAAGTCCTCGAACATTTAACAAACAGGATACAAACCGCTGTTCACTGGGAGGAACCTACTTCTGTGTGAGATGTGGCACTTCCAAACACAGAATCACAGAATGGTTTGGTTGGAAGGGACCTTACAGACCGTCCCGTTCCAGCCCCCTGCCATGGGCAGGGACACCTCCCGCCAGACCGGGTTGCTCACAGCCCCGTCCAACCTGGGACGTTGTCCCCGGGGCGGGCCCAGCCACAGCTTCCCTGGGCAACCTCTGGCCAGCGCCTCACCACCCTCACTGTTAAAAATGTCTTCCTCAGCTCTGGTCTGAACCTGCCCTCCTTTAGTTTAAACCCGTTATTTAGTTTAAATCCTGTTACTACAGGCCCTACTAAAACGTCTGTCTCCATCTTACTCGTAAGCCCCCTTTAAGTACTGAACAAGGTGTCCCCACCACCCACGCATGGCTAGGTGAGACAGCACATCTGTCCAGAGGTGAGACAGCACATCTGTCCGGGGATGCTCCGCTGGGCGAGGAGTGCGC
>NW_009622791.1:0-27274 GCF_000690535.1 Cariama cristata
GGCTGTGCGCCGACAGCAGCCTCTGCCGCCCTCGGAGGTGGGAGTTTGCGGAGCAGGTTGTCCCCAGGTGCCAGAGGTAGCCTTGCTGTGTCAGTAATGTTACTAGAAATAGGGAAGACTTTCTTTGCCTTGAAAGTAGGCTTGATAACGGGCATTAGCCAAGAAGCAGCTTTTCTGAAAATGTAGTGGTAGGAAATAATAATTTCATCACCTAGATGTAGAGGAGGTCTTCAACATACTCTACTCTGGACCACGGAATGAAAAGGTTTGTAAAAAAGCTGTAGATACTAGGGGACTATGTGAATTTGGTTTAAAACTTATAACTTTATGATAGTTTTAAATGCTGTTAAACTGCTAATTGTACTTTTACAACAGATTAATTACATTTGTCAAGGGGAAGACAAATGTTGTTACAAGTCTTGGTGTTTTTCCCTTAATACATTCCTCCATTAGATCAGTTTTAAGCACCTGCACATTTAAGAACAAGTACTAGAACTTAGACTAGAGATAGAGCATCTATACTTCAGGTTATCCTTGCTCATTAGACTTATTAATTTTCCTAGCAGTCACAGAACTTAGGAGTGTCTAAAGCATACTACCAAATCTTTTCACTTCAAGCATGTTTTTCAACTGGGCCGCTTTGAAACTCAGGGTTTGTTCCACACTTAAAATTTTGGATTTTTTGTTCCTGTCGTATGTGAGTTCTACAGAATGTATAAATTTCATCTTTTATTTCTGTATTCTAAAATTTGTTGCACAAATTTACTTTGGCTTACTGATCATGCATTAAGAAAGCATGCAAGTGAATATTTGCATCAAAGTACATTAAACAATATTTTCAAAAGTGTCAGTACATCGGAGGTGATTGTATATGTTCCTCTCCATGTGCATAGCATAGTGAGGCCCTCTGTTTTTATTCTTTCAGGTTTACGATAACTCTTCAGATGCAATAATAATGAAAATAAGTAGGGTGTTATAATTTATTCTCAGTGGATGATTTTAGGCTGATATTTTCAATATGTTAGTCAGGTACTGCTAGGTGCTGTCACTGGCTTCTTGGTCGCATGAAGTATTTGATGATACACTTTAGTGTTGTGTATGTCATTGGGGAGGGGGAGAGTAAAATGAAAACTTTACTGGTCTGAAAAGTTGAAAAAAGACTTGAAGAAAATTCAAAATGAGTAAACTTTTAGTTACAATAGAGCTTGTCTGGCAAGGAAAGTAACAACTTTATGTTGCTTTTTGTTATTAATTTTTTTTACAGTGTTAAATAATACTTTTCCAAGCTTCTGAAAAAAAGGGGATAGGGGATTTAATGGGTTAATACTAACTAGGCAGCTATTGAACCTTTGAATAAAAGTTTTATTATGGAAGCCTTGGCATCAAGTACCATGTAATGTGACTCTTATTGCTAACATCTATATGACAAACACTTGTTTACCTGTTCTATGATAAGCTTTCTGTGACATTTAGTTGCAAACCAAAAAATTTTGTAAGGCTTAAGACCTATGTAGTAGTAAAAGTTAAATGTTTGCTAATTTATGTTACTACTCCTACATCTTACACACAAAAAAAGAAGTTTATAAAAATGGTCAGAAAATTCCATGCGGTTACTTCGGCTGTTTATAGTTCAAGTACTTGCCAAGTTTAAAGAAACTGACTTTATTTTATGTTAATAAAAAGAGATTTGAGAGTTTTTTTCATGTAAGCTATCAAACAAAATTCAAACTACCACAAATTCCAGCTGCTGTTAAAAATCTAAGAAAATATTTTTTTTAAAAAAAAAAAAGGGTGGGGGGAAGACAACAACAAACCGGTATATTTGCAATATGCCAGTTAAAGCAAGACATCATGACCAAACTGAAACATTTAGCTTTCACCATGGAAAATATGGAAAACCTCAAACTATACTCAAAAAAACCCACATTCCACAATTTACCAGCAAGTAAGGAAAGCATTTAGAGTAGGAGATGATAAGCTGTATAAAGTGAATGTAGAAGGCATAGCTGGATTACACTGAGGACTTTGTTTAAGGAAGTGTCATGTAAGGAAAAGCATAAGTGTGTCTTTCTCTCAGAGAAGAGCTAGCTATTTGGCAGTTATTAAGAAATTAAACCCAGGCCTGGTTCCCTTCCCCCTGTTGCGAAAAGCATGTAAACTCCGTTTCTGTTGCACAAGTGACTTCACAGGACAATAAACTTGGGACTGTTCAATTCGATCCAAGGTATGCTGCAGCAAAACTCTAGTGCATCTATTTAGGTTGGTGTCAGATAATAAAGCTATGCTGGCAACCTTATTTTAACTTTCCTGTTTGTGAAATCCTACCATTGATCCGTGTGTAAAGGTAACAGGGGTATTGTGAAGGATCAGTAACGAAAGGCAATCACGTGGGATTATGTTGTGCAAACTAAAAAATTTAGTCTTTAAAAATCAATTAGTTGAAGGAATCATTTCAAGATAATTTGAGTTCAAGTGATTGATTTGATAAGTGTTGCAAACAAAACCTAAATCAATAGCTGTTGATCTCTCTTCTGGACTTAAAAAACAAGCATTAGAGAAATGCTTGGTAGATGTGTTGTTGTGATAAATAGATACAAGCATATGTTCACATCTTTGTGAGGAGTTTTAAAACTAATGTTTTAAAATCTTGTTTTTAATATGTAACAAATCCTTGTTTTGCAACATTTGTGCTTATCTTAGCTACATAGTTAAAGACAGAATGGAATGCCTAATAGGAGGACCTTCCCCTCTCTAGATGTCTATTTGAATACTCTGTGTCATAGATTGTGTCTCTGAAACTTGCATCTTAATATTTGTAGGCATAGACATGAAGAGGAATACTAACAGTAAGTTAAGGAGATTCTTGAGGGCAACATTTTTATTTGATGACTTTTCAACAAAATAAGCAAATTGAGCTGAATCACCACACAGTGAAGTGAATGCTGTGGCTAATGTGAGCACGGGGACTGTTAAGCCTAGTTGAAGTAGAGGCTTATGATAGCCCAGTTCAGATGTTTTACTCCTCATTATGGGGTAGGGTCTAAAATTCTGAAATTTGTTAAGTGTTGTGAATTGAAAACTATGTGCTTATAGAAATACCATTCAGCCAATGTTGAGTAGTGATTTGGGTTATAAAATAAAAAAAAAAATGCTCCCCATACACAGAGACCTCTAGGAGAGAAGAACTGTAAGGAATTTGTACTTACAGTACAATTGGTTTTCTAATGGCTAGTGCAACTGTTAAGGAAGTTCTAGGTTCTGTTCCCAGCTTTGCCTTTCACTGTCTGCAAGACTTTTCTTAGGTTTAGTTTCCCTTTGCTAGCTTTACTTGTTAATTTGTAAATGCTTTATGAGTGTTCAGCTCTCACTGCAGGCTGAGAGTGAAGACAGTGAAATGAAATGTTAGTTAGGATTTTAAATGCCATCAGCACTTAAATAGTACTAATAGGCTTTTCAATGAATATCTAGGTAACAGAAGGAGTGCAGATACAGTGTTTAGCATTTTGTTATTTTTAACTCTGGCAGCACAATACAAGATGTAAC
The DNA here is from genome assembly GCF_000690535.1 of Cariama cristata. NCBI lineage: Eukaryota > Metazoa > Chordata > Aves > Cariamiformes > Cariamidae > Cariama > Cariama cristata. The sequence goes on from NW_009622791.1 coordinate 3,544, forward strand.
TCGGAAGTACATAGTTTAGATGTAGTATCCTAAGTAATAGGAGAAGTTGCTTGCCTTTCATACAAGAAATTGGAAGGATTTTGCTTGGACTGAAAGGACGTCTGATCAATGATTTTTAAAATTGGAGCTACTTAGACTTCAGAGGAGTAAGGCTTTCTACACTTTAACCCAACAAAGTGTATTAAAAGGAAGCTTTGTGTAGTCATGAGTAATGTGGTCAATTGAATATATACTTATCAGACGCATCTGCTTTCACAGAATTCTGTTTAACAGCAATCATTAGCTAAAATCATGGCAACTGCCACCAGTGAGGTGCACCATCCTGTAGATCCTGGAATTTCAAAGCTGCAGTTTGCTCCCTTCAGTAGTGCCTTGGATGCAGGATTCTGGCACGAACTAACACAGAAGAAACTCAATGAGTACCGATTGGATGAGACCCCCAAAGTTATCAAAGGATACTACTACAACGGTAGGTAGAAACCAAACGTCTTGCTTAGTAGTTTGGGTTTCTCCTGTCATTCCTCTAAGTATTTGTGTAACATATTTTAGGTATTTTCCTGAAACATTAGAAAACACAGCTGAGTGAGCTGTGAATTCTGGTATGTCTGTGGGTAACTTATAACTTATGTTAACAAAAAGAGGGAAATTAATCTATGTATTTCAGTTTAAAAGAAGCATATTGCTGCTTTTTGTCCAGGTGATCCTTTGGGTTTGCCAGCTCGCTTGACATTGGAGTTTAGTGCCTTTGATATGTAAGTACGTACTGTGGTTTACCTTGATTCGTATGTGAAGACACTTTCCTTGTATAACAGCAACACTTTCATATATAATATTACTTGGAAAAATTCTACATGAAAATAAATACACATTTTCATGAAATTTGTAACAGTGGAGAGACTGCTTTGAGTTGCAAACGTTAACTTCATGTGTCTGAAGTAATATATTCATCTGAAGGGCCAAGTTTAAAATATGCTGGTAAGTCTCAAATTCACTCACTGTTTGTATATATGTTTATATAAAATACCATTTTTTTTCCATTTCTTCAGCCTCTCTGAGTAAGGGAGGATATTTCAGTCATCTGACTTCTTGTCAAATTTTTCCTTAGATTTTTATTTACTGAGGATTCATCATTACAGTTAGGATCTCAAAATAGATTTTACAATCACTAGTTGTTACATTGTAGTATCTTCCAAAGTATTTGACTTTTATGACTGGGATTTTGTACTTTTGCCTTTACCCCCAAAGTGAAAGGTAAACCAAAGTTTCTCAGTGTACACAGCAAAAATGAGATGAGAGGGGAAACATTTTTTCCACATGGTTTTCATTTCCAAAAAGTGCTTCAGTTGGTATAACTAACATAGGAACAGATGTCTTCGTAGTTAGTGTCTTGTTTGTTTTAAATTGGTGGATTATAAAGTTGTACATCATAGATGTGACTTTCTCTGCCTTGCTTAATGATGTTAGGAGCCTAGTGAGGCTTTGTGCATGTTGAGAGAATTCCTTAGGAGATATTATTCCATTAATTCTTACGTAAGGACTTTTAGGTACAATACTGAAAGCATATGCAGCAAAGTGCAATTGGAAGAAGTCTGTGACGTTAGGAACAGGAATTTCAGATCAGGAAAAATGGATGATACCATGGTATTTGAGCTCTCAAATGTTATGACAAAAATAAAACTATGAAAGATCCATTTATGTAGTGTTTAATTATTCCTTCTAAAGTAGTAATTTTCTGTACTTCTGTTTCTGTACTTTAGCTAGTGTCAGTTTAGATGATCATGAAGAGTTCCCTTTTAGCTTTAAAATTTTTTGGAAACTACATCGTGTGTATTTATTATGTAACTTAAACATTTGCTGTATTTGAGCTTTAGCAGCGATCAGAAGTGTATCAGTTTGGGAGAACAGTGTTAAAGGAGTCAATGAAATCAATCAGATCTATAACTTAAGGGAATATTTACGTGCAAAAAGGGGGAAAAATATATACTGCGTTTGCAAACAGCAACTTCTCCAGCTGATGATGTTAAAAACTATAAAAACTATTCAATCGTTTGTCTGATTTGGGATTCCTTTGGGATGTTTTTTAAACATAAAATTTTAACTGAATAACTTTTCATGTGATTAAAATACTGACATCTAAAGTTCAGTCTTAATGATTTTTTTCTTAGTGAAAATCACATTTGTCATGGATAGTTTATATTTGAACAGAATTTTTTAAATCTTCAATCAGTGATTTAATGCCACCTAGCTTAGAGATAATACAGATGCCCGGTTTTGAAATCATAATGTAGATGTGTATTTGCACAGGTTATTATTCCGATCCATGTTCAATAAAGCATTAGGTTCATAAAAATGTTTTCATTAGAACTGTTGTTAACTTTTGTTGCTGTGCCTCATCATTTGAAATTTCAGGGCATGCTTACACCATACGATAGCTGCTACTACTACCACTGATCATGTTAAAGGCATTAGTATCCAATACGCAGCAGTTTCTTTCTTTTATTCAGGAATGCTTCAATACCGGCACGTTGCTGTCCTGCTTTTGGAACACTGTATAATACCAACACTTTTGAGACTTTCAAATCCTGTGATAAGAAATCACTTCTGGAAAAAGAAGCAAATGAGGTAAAATCAAAAATTAAATCAACTGGTAGAAAGGATTTGGAAATAACCGGTGAAGTTCTTTATAGTCTCTGCCCCAAATATTGGAGATACTGTCCATACTCACCTATATAGTAGCCTCAGGATTTAACTTATTGTGGAAGGAATAATTTGATGTTTGCCTTTTACTGTTATTTACAAGAGAGTAAAAAGTAGCAAATTATACTTGGAGGACTTCATTCAGTGTTCTACCAGGCCACATTTTAAGCTTTACAGTGCTATTGCAGCTGCCAGTGACTTGAATTCTGTAGAGCACATTTTAAAAATTTGTCTTGACACCCAGAAACCAGCAAGTGCCTGGTTTAAACTTTAGATTACTGCAATAGATCTGTGTGACAAAGTGGTGGGGAAGCTCCAGAACGGCAAGAAGACGGCGAAAAGGGGGACTGTCAAAGGAAGGGGCTAGTCCGCTTGCACTGTAACTCACTAAATCAAATGACATGACTTGGTGAGAAGTGAAAGTCAAACTAAGGCAAGCTTTTACTTTTTGAGACACTTCTCTTTGACCAGTCCTTGATTCCTTTAATTGGATTGTCTGCCTGCTGGCCTTAAGTAGCAAAGTTTTCATGCATATCTTCACCCAAGGCTATAAATGTTTTGTGTTCCTGTGGCTAGTACTTCCCTGCCAGTGGTGGGTACGATGCAATATCTATCTATAGGGAAACTAGGAAGGTCAGAATGCTTGATTCGTTCTTGTGTTGGGTTTTTTTTTGTTTGTTTGATGGTTTATCTTTTTAAGACAAAGGTGAAACAGGTCTGCCTTATACCAGTATTATAGCTTCTTGTCTCACCGACATGCAGTGTACTGCCTTCTTCCAAGTCTCCATTTTTTTAGTCAAATTTCCTAGTAGCTTTTTCACATATCTAGTATCTAGAGATCCCATGAATGAAAAAGATGAGAGTACAGTAAAAGACTATATTAATATCACAGTGTATTCTATATTGTGCTAGTGTTAATAGTTCATAAACATGAGGGACTATTCCTGATGAAGTTTGTTTTGTTTCGTTTGATGCTCCATGCTTGGTCTGTGGACTAATGCTCCTCTTGTTCCCCAGCTTCCATAATTTTTTGTGTTAGAGAGTGCATGTCTGTGCCTTGCCTTTAGAATCCTTTTAGCATAGATAATAGTGTGGATGAGATCAGTTAGGGAGATCACAGTGTATTACTGGGAATGCTAATTTCAGTATTCTAAAGGTAGCTGGAAGAATTAAAGATTTCTGCAGCTGTTCTTATGCTACCTTGGTGTTTTGTTTCTCTGCCCTTTCTCTTCCTTCTTGTCCCCACGATCACTGACAGATATGGGAATCAATAAAATCTGGAGCTGCTCTTGAAAACCCTATGCTCTTGAACAGGTTCCTCCTGCTGACATTCGCAGTGAGTAATGATAACATGTCTCACACTTAGAGCATTGTAGGGGGGATGATGAAGTAGTTTCTTTTTAGGAGAAATGCTGTATTAATATTAGCATGTTAAAGTTATCAGGATCATTCTCAGACATCTTAAAATGTCTGAAAACATTTTAAAAAAACCTAATAAGCCATTCTCATATACAGATATGAAATATTTTAGGATGTATTCTTTAAAAAAATGCTAGTGCCATCTCATATTCTTTTCTACAAATGTATAAGATTATCTGACAGCCTTATAGATATTAGTAAAAATAGAGCAACTATTTTGTGTTTAACAAATTGAAAATTTTAATAAAGAATGCTCCAACTAAGAAAAACTGAAGTATTGTACACACTTTGTCTGTTTAAATCTTAAATAAGAACATAAACCAAGAAGGGAAGTCTTCTAGTATTTTTTATTATTTTTTAAAATCATAACACAGTGCCTTGTGAGGTAAAGAGAGCTATGGTTAGTGTCATCAACCATCCATTATGATTAGTATTCCAAAACATAATTTACTGGATTTATGTCTGTATTATCTAAGTTTACAATTTTATTTTATTTTTTCTAGGATTTAAAAAAGTATCATTTCTATTACTGGTTTTGCTACCCTGCTCTCTGCTTCCCTGATGGAATACATATAATTCAGAAACCAGTGTGTCTTGGTGACAGATTCTCATTAAATCAGGTATTCAAAATACTAAATGTTATGAAGTCTGTAGCACTAAGGAGTTTTGTGGGCGGTAAAACTTAGTATTTTTTTGTTGGCACATACTGAATTAACTTAACAATCTAATTTCTTTTAAAATCTTCGCTTTTCTTATTTCCATGTGGGTTTTTTGTTTACCTCTTTTTTCGTTATTGTATAAAACCTCTCAGCTTTACATCACTTCTGCTTTATTCATTTAGATGCAGAAGTGGCAAACAATTCTTGAAGAGGAGGTTATGTTCATTTTAATTTTTATATACAGCTCATTGAATATATAGCTATCTTTCTGAAACTCATTGTATTTTTAAGAAACTTTTTTAAAGGGACATCCCCTGGGAGAGTTAAGTCATTAGCAGTTACAAAATTGTTAATAAAATGCATGATTGGACAAGAAAAAAGAAGTGGATAGGGAAGATTTTTTTATACAAGAAAAGTTAACAATTTTTTTGTAGTTTCTTTCATATTACAATGCAAAAGGACAAAAAAAATTGAACTTGCCCATATGTGCCATTTTGCTTTGACAGAAGTTATTGGTAAACCTTGAATGGCTTTTTAATGGGATAATAATCAATGAGAAACAGTTTGGGTTTTTTCAGTGAAAAATGCTTGGTTCCTTTCTTCTCAGAAGACTCTCGTTAGTTCTGTAGTAATAAATAGTGTAAAAATACCTGTAATGATTCAAAGACAGAGTTTCAACAAAACTCAGAAAATACGTGTAACAAAATAAATTGAATGGGACTCTGTTCTTTTGCTAATAATAGAGGGACACATTTACTTTCGTAGAAAATGAGATTTTTATCTTCTTTTAATTCCTATTGGTAGATCAGTTTGCAGCAATGATAATAATGTTCCTGTTTAAATTTGCATTTACAAATGCTGTTTTAGCAACTGAATTTTTGTTCTTGGTTATTGTGGTCATAATGAGTTTTAAAACTTCTGAATAGGCTGTATTCTAAGATTGAGTCGAGCTAGCCTTCCCAGATGCTAGAACACTTTCTGTGGTTCTGTATAAGATTGTTGAAACTGTTGATTATAGTTGTCTTTTTGCTTTTAGATGCAAGCACTTCAGAAAGCTTATGATGAACTTTGCCAGAAGGAGGGAGTTACAGCTTTGCCTTATTTTTTCATTAAGTATCATGACAATTCTGTTGTGATATCTCTACTGAAAAAGTGGGATGGTTTCTTCCAAGACCAAGAGGGAAAGGTAATGAGAATTTTATGTCTTTTTATAACCTACAAATGTTTAATTTACAGATGATCTGAAAAATGTCTGTAATACTGAGCTGGGCCCAATGGTTGGCCAATGAATAGACTGGGTAAATAGCTGAAGACCAGCAGCTTGAACTGATTTTTGTGTCGAATTAAGTGTCTCTAGTTCTTACACAAAAGCCCAGTTACATCAGATTAGTGGTCAGCTGGAAAACAGAGTTCTTCAAGCTCTATCTCCCTCATTATCAAAGCAGAAACAATGTAAATTTGAGTTGCATAATGATTAAAATTTTCCAACCACTTTACCTACAATGATACAATAATGCAAAACACTACTTTTATTGTTTGTGTACTAAAAATTGGTACTGATATATTTGTTGGTTTTGGTAACAGTAATCAGGGAATACTATATGGGAGTTTTCGACTTTAAGTTTTAATTTTTCAGTGTATGTTTTGAAACATGTACATATTATAACATGAGAACTTTGGATAAAAATTTCTGGGAATCTGTGTATGAAGAATGTTCAAGGTAATGCTTTGTAATTTTGGAAGACAAAGGTTGTGCACCAGAAGAACCTGGGATATTTTTTTCTATTAAATGCAGAGATCATGCATGTCCTTCGAGTGTAAAGTGAATACTGTCCATTGCTTTCAGGTAGGGAAGAGTTATGATGCTACACAAAGCAGCTGTCATCACAGCAAGTGTTGACTGGCTTGGTTGGCTTGTGTTTATGTACATTGAATTCTGTTTTGGATCATGTTGCTCAGCTGCTGAACTTTACTAGGCCTTTACTGTCTTTAGTTTTAGTGAACTTCAAACTTTTTTATTAATCTTGCATATCACTGAAGTGTTAGGAAACAAGTGCTGAGTTACAGTGAAGAGCCAATAATTGCAAAAAAGCTATTTCTTTTTTTGGGGGGAGGTTTTGTCACTCCTTATAAAAGTAATTTAGTTCTGTTTTATACTATGTCAATTATTTTTTTGGTTTTCCATATTTGTTTTTCTGAAGTTAAGGCCTAGGTCCGCAGTTGTTCTTTATAAAATAAGAATGTGAAGGTTGAGATTTTAAATGGTAGTATAACTACGATAATGGGTCACAGGTAAGAGTATACTTCGTTATATAGGAACATTGTCAATATGAGAGAAATCTGTAATCATCTGGAATGTATTTCTTCACTAACACTCACTTTGGAGGTGCGTGCCAAAATTTGAGACCTGTTGGATAAGATTTATTACATCAATACTGTCTGTAGAGTTTGTATTTCAGTGAGCTGACTGAACTTCCTCCCCTGGAAGAAAAATATGGTTTTGCTGTTGCTGAGTTATTTTCCTGCTAGTTTATGAAATGGAATCGGCTTACTAAGGGGTCTTATGTCTGCTTGAGTCAGCAGTAGCAAAGCAGCAGCAGTGTATGGCTGGGAGGAGGGATGGGAAGTGGACCCCTGTTTCTCCTATCTGCATCTGTTAGATTGGCTCATCTGCATTTCAGACTGTTCTAGGGACACCTCACTGATGTACTAGAGTTGAGACCAGACACTCCAAGCCCATCTATAGGCAAAGAAGCAGAAAGGAAGAGCTCTGTATATGTGAGAGTCGCAGGTATCACTAGTGATGGCTGAGTTCAGATTTTCAGCATATCGAAAGGTAGGCAGTGACATCTTTCTGATCTCTGGATGTGTTTTGGTTCTGCGTCGACTGTGAAGTAAGCTCCTAGGTTAGATGTCTCAATTAGGAGCATGGTGTTACATTGGTTGAACATGAGACAAAATGTCCAGTTCCTTTATTTACATGCCATCTTGAATGTTGGCTTTACAAGTGATTTTTATGCTGTTTTTCCTTTGACTTGACATCTTGCTGGCCTGTCCCCTTTCATTTTTTGATCATGCCAAAATCAATACAGAATTTTGTTTTGAGAGCAAGGCTTCAGTTGTTGGACTTCTCCCATAATGGTGTGTTTAAGGAGGGTAACAAAGGTGCACGTACTGTAGTGAAAAGTGAATGTCCACAAAGAGGCTAAACTCGACAAATCTCAAAGCTGTGGTAAACGCTTGACTGAAATCCAGTGTGGCCATGTATTAAGCATCTGTAAATAAGTAAAATGTGTGCGTTGGCCTTCTGTGTCCAGAAGTTTGACATTAAAAATGCCAGATAACTTTTACTGTGAATTGAATATGATAGATGACTTCTCATTTAAAGCAATTTTATTTGCAGGTGACGGTTGGAGTTTATGATCCATGTAATTTATCCCACTATCCAGGATGGCCACTGAGAAATTTCCTGATCCTGGCAGCCCACAAATGGTAACTATTTTATTCTTTCCCACAAGGATTATTGATTGATTGATATCAAATTAGGCATTTTTCTGCCCATGGCACTTTACTCATATCACCCATCTGAGATTTAAATTTTAACCTTGGCATGACTCACCTTCAGCGATTCTGATTTTGCATATTATTCTGTTTTTTACTCCTGTCAGTCACAAGTTCCTATTCCTAAGCCTCACATGCCTATATGTACCTGGAAGTACACGCTTCAGACCCTGCCAATAGCCTCTAGCTTTTTCAAATTTTGTTTAAAGTATTCTATAATTTTGTGTAATTAATTAGTGCCAAGTAATAGTAGACCTAAGGTTTGAAAATCAGATAGTCTTAGGTTTTCTTGTGGTGTACCTTCTTGAATTTTTTTGTTGGGCAGAAGTTGGGAAGACAGGACACAGTTTTATACTCTGATATTTGAAAAAAAGTATCATTTAAAGTATCAAATTTGGGTTGCTGTAACAAAAATGTAATTAAGTTGTATTTAAGTTGTATTCACTTTTACATTTTATTACAAAGCACACAGCAGGGAGAAGAAATGCTCAGTTAGATATGGCGTTTTCTGAGCTGCTAACTGAACTGTAGCATAGGAGGGTGTGTAAGTGCCCAGAGACCTTAACACATTCTGAGATTCAGAGGGTTTTGGGCACTAAATTTCTAATTGTTTGATTTGGGGATTTGAATATTAAGGAGGCAAAATGATACTGTATTGAGAACTAAGAGGTTCTTGCTTGTGCCGTAGCCAAGTACATCACGTCACCTGATGTGTACTCTAGTGCTTCCCTGCTTTTTATTCCTCAGTTTGTCCAGCAGGATTGTGTAAATGACAGAGGACAGACTGACAATGTCCTTTCTTTAGAGCTGTTTCACAACAAACTAGTCATTTTCACATGCTAAGTAATTGTTTTTATTTATACCTGATAAGAACAACTGTGTTCTAGTACTAACAGGAAAAACCTTCTTCAGAATCTGCGAGAGGCTAAACCTGGGTTGTAAAGAAGTCCCCTTTCTATTAAAGACGTTGCATGTCTTTATTATCCTTTTTTTTTTTTTTAAATGACAGGGGTAGCATTCTCCAGTCACTTGAAGTGCTCTGCTTCAGAGATAGGACCATGCAAGGAGTGAGAGACATAACACACAGCATTATCTTTGAAATAAAACTTCCAGGGAGAGCCCTTGGCCCAGGTAATCCATTAAAAAACCTCACTCTTTTCCCGTTTTATTTCTTCCTCCTCTGTCACTGTGAAGGTGGAAAACGTAAGTTAATACTACTAAATCATTGCTTATGCTAAGTTATTTCAAATGGATTTTAAATTATTTGAATTTCTGTTAAATGTCTATAAAGGAAGTGGTTCCTTCTTCAAAAAGGGAGGAAGAGAACATATTATCTTCTAATTTTTTCCTCCTTGAATTTTATTTCTGATTTTAAAAAGTAAATAAGTCCTCCTGATGTCATATGAAATACAAAAATTAGACAATTAGCAATTAGTCTCTTTTTTTCCTTGTTAAATTTGTACACAGTCCCTCAGATGGAAAAATTGTATATGATAGGGAATTTATGTGATGCAAACCTTCTGAATATTTCTAAAATGGTAATGTTTCTTCAGTCCCATAGTGAGGTAGGCAGATGCATTTTAAAGCAATAAACTTGTAACATTAGAACATAATCTCAGGCTTAATTTCTGTGTACAGGACAGTATCACAAAATTTCTCTGCCTCATCAAAGAAGTTCTGAATGCTTTACATTTCATCATTGTGAATTGTTTAATTATTAAATAATCAGGATGTATAATTTTGTACTGAATTTACAGATGTGGTCTAGGGAGCATGAAGAGATAATTGAACTTGGCAAAATTTACTGAGTTCTGAATTGCGAATTTACTGACTTCTGAACATAGCAGTCTGTTTGACATTAAAGATCTGGAGTCTTGATGAGGAATGATGCCATCTCTGTCCTAAGTTTGAAGCAAGCTGACCAGGCAAAAGCAGTACATTGGGCAGCTGAGAGTAAAGCCCTTCTCCAAGAAGCAGTGCTTTCAGTTGATGTAAACCAGCAAAATTTGTATAGCAGCGTGTATTAGGCTGTTAAGATACAGATTGTTTACTTACAGGTTTAGAATTTTTTCTTTTTCTAGCAAGGTTAAATCCAACAAAATTATTTTTTTTTCTATCCTGTGATCTTAAGGCTTTCATTCTTTCTTCCCTTCTTATTTCCTTTGTTATTTTAATATGTCAAATAGATTGTCCAAAAGCTGTTGGATGGGAGAAAAACCAGAAGGGAGGTATGGGTCCAAGGATGGTGAATCTCAGTGAATGCATGGATCCAAAAAGGTTTGTTTATTATCTTTTAAATTTCTCTAGTTTTCTTTACTTGGGCTTAAGGCATAACAAGTTAAAATGTGAAATGCAAGGACTATCTGTGTCTGTTAGGAAAGAATATACAGTAACACATATACTGTATATTTTTGGGGCAGTCCTACTGGAGATAAGGACCTTGATAGAGCAGAGTGTACTGCATTCAGCAGAAATGCTTGGAATTTTTGACTCTAGCTTAAAATTTCAAATGCATTATATTTAAAACCGAATGGAGTGTAGGTCATAATGTTACAGACCTGTGGTTTTCATTTAATTCTATAACATGCAAGTTGTTAAATGTAATGAAAATAAGCATGGAGAAAAGTTCAGCCTTTTGAAATTGTTCGGATGTGAGAGGAAAGACCTCAGGAAACATGACCTTAGTAATTTTTATCATTCTGCACATAATGTATGGGCAATGGATTGAAAACAGCCTATAGTCACACAGCATGTTGGCTTATCTGCTTTCACTGTTTCACTGACTACATGTGTGTTCATGATTTTTAAACAGTGTAGGAGTGTGTTGATCTCATGATTAACATGTTTTACCAATCAGGCTAAGCTGTTTTTGTCTTGCAATTGTGGCAGTTCACAGTGTGTTCATAGACATTAGAGAAGGTTCGTCTGAGGGTCTTAATTCTTTAAGTAAATGTAGCTTGACCTTCTTTACTTGTATGCACTCTCACTTGTATTAATTCCCACAGAGGCTGTTGGTAATATGATAACCTTGGCAATTGCCATCTTAAATCCTTGTTGAACAAACAATGTACTGGATACTGCAAAAGTTAGGTTTATGATGTGTAAAGGAATGAAACTGTCAGGAGTCTGAGAACTGTGATGACCTGACTTGATGAGAGTTTCGACACTCTGTGTGCTCATGAATACAAAAATCTGTCACTAGGTTGAGCATGGATTTCCTAACTCATTTTCCTTCTAGAACTTCCACAAAGAACTGACTATATTCTTTAGGGGAGAAGTGTAATATTTCATGTTAAGGACTGATGTGACTGGGTACAAGAAACCAGTTAATTTAAAGAAGAAATGAAAGTTTATGGACAAATGGTCTGTGCCTTATCACTCAGCTTAACAGGAGTCTTGGCTGAGGCACTATTTTTATTTTCATGCTTGCATCAATTTTGTTACTAAAATTTTAATTTTGGATTGTTACCTTTTTCAGAAGTCCTTAGAGACCTGTTCCAATTCCTAAGGAAGTATCTGGCTTTAGTAGATTTTTACAGCAACTCCAGAGTGGCTAGCTGACATCTTTTCTGGATATCCTAGCTTTTGAAAGAACATTTTCCTAGCAAAACTTTGTGGTTAATAACCATCTTGTCAAATGTCTACAAAGTTGTTTGTTGTTTTTTTTTTAAACTTCCACTATCTTTCTACTCTTGTTTCAATAGTGATTTACTCTTCTGTTTTTAAGCAGTGCAGTCACAGCTTTTATAAGAATGTTGATTAGCGATGTTAGGCTAACACATTGCTTACAAGGGGAGATTCCAAGGAAATTGACTATCAGGAACTGTATGTATGTTTATATAGAATGACTTTGGCATCTTCTATTTGCATGTTTTTCCTGTGTGTCTATTGACAGAATGGTTGAAATTTATGGTTCGGGCCCTTAAGAACATATTGCATGTGTGACAAGCAAACAAGCAGCTTAAAACAATTTTTTTCCGATCTCCTTGCCATGCACCTTATTATTGGCGGAAGCATGCTTGGGGGACTTTGTTTTTCATATTACCTATATGTTGAATTGTTGACTTCTTTCCTTTAAAAAAAAAAAGTATTTTCCTTCTTCAGTTGAAATAAAAGTAATTGCTTTGTTGGAGAAAGACAGGAACATTCAGAAGTGTGTTGCTATTTATTTCATGGTATAGGTTAGCAGAATCATCAGTGGATCTTAATTTGAAATTGATGTGCTGGCGGTTGGTGCCTACTCTTGATTTGGAAAAAATTGTATCTGCCAAGTGTCTGCTGCTAGGAGCTGGTACTCTAGGTTGTAGTGTTGCAAGGACCTTGATGGTAAGTCCTGAGTTAATCTTCAAAATAATCTGCTGTTTCTTGTAAATTATATATGATGATTTTTTTTTTTTGAGCGACTGCCGTGGCCCATAAGAGAAAAGTTGTGTTCCTCTCTGCTAGATTACACATGATAGATATTAGTTGAAATTATAGATTGCGGGGAAGAGCTAAGATCTATAGAGAATGGAAATAACTTGAAGTTCTGCTAATAGTAGAACAGTAGACAGCAAGAGAACCTTAGCAGAATACTAGTTTGTTTTGAATTTACATTTAAAAAAATTGAACAAGAAATTCTGGAACAAATTAATGAGCAAATAGCATCAGATTCACAGTGAAGCACTTGAAATGAGCAACTGTGATGATACTTTCAGGGATGTTTACCACATCCCACTGAATTCAGCAGGGTTTTGAGGGGTTACTGTTAAATGATCTATTTGGTCAGACCAAATTTTCTGTTCTTTTATTTCAGTGCGAGTACAAGATCGTTGCTGTAAATAGTTTCAAAAGCTTTTGTAGCTTGATCTTTTTTAGAAAAATTTGACAAAACTCCTCTTGAGTTTCTGGTAAAACGATATAGCTAAGCCAATTGTACTATCATTATTTAAATTAATTTCTTGTTTAGGGTTGGGGAGTCAGGAAGATTACGTTTGTGGACAATGCAAAGATCTCCTACTCCAACCCAGTACGACAGCCACTGTATGAGTTTGAAGACTGTCTTAGCGGGGGGAAACCTAAGGCACTTGCAGCAGCAGACAGGCTACAGAAAATCTTCCCAGGAGTGGTAAGATCAATATTTAAAATGTATTAATGTGTTCCATGGGAGAGAACCAGCAACTTTAACTATTCCGAGTTCTGATAATTAAGCATTATTATGAGTGGGAAAAATACTAAACAGGTGTTGTGTTGGTTACTGACAAAACTGTAAGCATTTTACCTCAGGTACTCTGTACCTGTTAAACTTTATTGAGGCAATGAATATTTGTAATAATGAAATATAATTAAGGATCATCGGAACCATCTTGTGGCTCATTGATGGTGAAGTAGATTTTTTTCATGTCTGGTATGTCCTAAGGAACTTTCAGTAGTGTCTGGTTTTAATACTGTGTTTTCCCACTCTGCTCTTAACTCATGTGTCTAAACTCACATTTATCTATTATGGGAGCAGAAGGTCTTGAAGGCAGTAATAAATGTAGTGTTGAGATTTGCTATGATGTTTTACATCCAAAATTTGCAATCTTATTTAAGTTGATTTTCTACGTTAGAGGCGGATAACTTAATCTTTAACTTCCAGAGAAGGGAAGTAGTTAATAGCAGCCTGGTGAAGATATCAGTGTTTGCCTTTGACCAAAGTACTCCTCTTTTGGGGAGCCTGGTGGTGTAATAACTTACTACCAAAATGAAGTAGGGAAGGGAACAAAAGACAAGAATGAGTTTTTATGTTGTTTTAGAAGCTTTATGGTGAAAGACGTGCCAATGGCAGCCTTTGTCCTCTTTGGCTCCAGGGATGTGCATCATACGAACGTTATTCAGTGCACATGTTCAAACATACCTAATTTTCAATGCGGAAAAAAAGGAGATTTAAAAAAAAAAAACAACTTACAAATATTTGCAGTTTCAATCTTTTTTTTTTTTGATATGACCTATAATTTCAGAATAGACACACTCTCAGCTTGCTCTGTCATGAACAAAATTCTTTTATAGTCATTTGGCATGTGGTAGAAGTCACTCAGCTGTTTATAGTTTTTGTTTTGGAATTGAGACTGTCTTAGAATTGGTGGCTATAGTTACCAGAGGTCAGCTGACAAACAGTATCCTAACCACTTAGTGTAATAAGAATGGGTTATGTACACTTACTATGCAATTCTGTATTTAAAATGCCACTGATTATGTTACTAGTCATAATATTATTAAGAGTTATGAACAGTGGAATATAGATTGTTGTGTTGATGACTGGTGTTGTGAGCAAGCTTTACAGAAGATTGTTCCTAAACATTTTTAGGTTCATTTAGTTTGACCTAAAGATTGCTCTGTGCTTTTGTTCTGTTTTTATCTGTGTTGATCCTATTATTGTCATTATTTATTAAATCGGTATGGGTACTAAGTAGTAATTCAATGATATTTGAATATTAAACAGTGATCCCTAGTATGAAAAAATGCTGGACATTTTGTTTTCAGAACTTTTGATCAGTCAGAAAAGACACTCTGGAAGTTCCTAGAATTTTATTTAACCTTGCTGCGCTCTAGTGTTACTGTTAGTTGGTCATATTCATTTAGTTATAGAAATATTAAATAGTACAAGAAGTACAGAAAAGAAAGCATCTGTGCAGTGTCACATAGAGCGCTAACATGATGCTAACTAGGATTTGTGTCACATGGTTTCTTGCTTTTTAAACTTGAGAAAATGAGAACAGGAATAGTAAGAAAAAATGAGTAGTTTAATTAGAAGAAATAAAAACTGTTTGTGGGATCCTGAATGATACAATTTTGCATGTAGACATAAAGATCAAAAGTTAGTGTTATGAGTTTTCTTGTTAGAAATAACCAAGAAAGCAAAAGACCAGGTTGTACTATGGATTCTTGAGATTGTGATGAGGCCAAAAAGAAAAAAAAAAAGTTAAATATAACCTGGAGAGGAGCTTCCTGTAATTAATGAAGGGGAACCAATAACAATGCTTTAGTGAGCTTGTATCACTAAGTGTTATGACATTTGGTATACACAGGCAAAAAACAATTTTCCTCTTCAGTAATAGCCTATACAACGTGCAAACCTGTACTGTAGGTAGAGGAAAAAATCCTTATGATATACCTCAAATGTTCTGCATCTACCACCGTTTTCTTAGCACACTGTCCCCATCAGCGTTATGCATTCTCTATTATTTCCTCATGCCGTGGATGAGTCATGACCTTCAGTGGAACTCAAACCTAGTTTCATAGCTTTGTGGCACAAATGAGGAGAAAGCAGTTGCACAGATCCTGTGTACCCTTATGACAGAATGTTTCTAATATATTTTTTGGTCAAACTCATTTCCGCAGTAGAGTTCATGGAGAAGAGGTATCGTGTTTGACCATCGGTAAATATACAGAGAAACAACATGCTAGTGTTAACGAGAATTAACAGGGCTTAACAGTGAAAACTCTGGTTCGAACAGTTAATATCATGCTGACAGCATGTGATAGCGGTGAGTGTTTAAGCAGCAGGCCAAGCATGTGGACTAACAATAAGTCTTTAATTAGACTGGGTAAAGTCTTGGTACTTTGGGATGGTTTGGACAGTGAAGCCGCTGTAGCTGGAGATTTTTATAACCCAGCTGACTTTGCTGAACTTCTCAAAATGGAGCTGCACCTGTTACTGCAGACTGCATTGTTGCTTGTTACCAAAGCCCAAATTTATCAGTATAAATGTCTTTGAATAAAAAGATTAGTTGTCCTGGATATTGAGCCTACTTGTTTCTCTCGTACTGAAGGAGTAGCCAAAGCTGTGTCTTGCTATTTGGAAACCCACACAGTCCTTTCAGGCCCATGGGAATCCAAGCAGTAATGCTGGTTCTGAGTACATTTCTGAAAATTTGGGTTTACGTTTCTGTGCAATTCACTTGCAGTCTAATTTAATTCCTTTGATTTCAATGTGAGTAATATTTGGCACACAAAATGCAGTTTATCTTGGTTGACTTTGAAATGCTTGACTGCTGTATGTGAATTCTTTTTTATTTCTGTAATTTTACATGCTTTCTAGTTCCTTACAGCATAGGAGACTTTGGCAAGGCCTATGCTTCTGTAACATATATGAAGGATCCATTATTCTCTTAGAGCAGATGGCTGACAGATTGTGTTAACGTATTTACAAATGATTGAGTTAATTGTTTGCATTGTATATGCATTGTATATATGCTTATTTGGCGCTTTAGCCATTTTCTGCTCAATATGCCTTGCCCAAATAGGGAGTTGGAAGAGGCATATGTTTCTGCAATAGGAACAAGCTCTTTCGGCATCTGCATAATGCAAGCCTCCAGACATCCAAGCACTGGAGTAACAAGTCTCAGAAGTGATTTTCTTCTATATCAAGTTCACATACGGCTGGTTGAATTACATGAAAATCATTTGAGACTATTGTTCTTGTAAAGAATTTAAAACAAAGAGAAGAATGTGTGATACTTTGCATCTGTCTTACTGTAATTGAATCAATATTCAATATCAGAAATATAAACTACATCTCATTAACTTTGTGTGTCAAGTGGCTGCAAAGGTAATCCAGGACAAAGGTTTTATGTAAGTTTAACAGCATGATCATAATCACCTCTAAGATCTGCCTGCTTGCTTTTGTGGTGATGTTTGTAACCTCTGGGATTAGGAGCAGTTCAATTATCTTCTTGTAGTGATTTGCCAGATCTCCTAAGATCTTCTGAGAGACTGAGCTGATTAGTTCAGGCACTGAGCCACCTGAACATGGTTGATCTGCTCTCATGACCCAAACTAGGGTGTTTGCATTGAGGTGCTCTGTTCTGGATAAATACAGCAGCTGAGACTGCCCTTCCCTCAGAAACTTTAGCACTGTGCTTTAGCACACAGCACTAATATACAGAGAGATGTAAAGAATAAAGTTGCCATTCTGCCAAACAGTAATTGAATTTGTACTCTACAATTTTTCTATTGAACTTTATAATAATTCTGTTCAGTCACAAGGTTATCTTTTTAATATGTTGTTTGCTGTCTGTCTCCATCTAGAGTTCAGAAGGCTATAACATGAGCATCCCCATGCCAGGTCACCCAGTGAATTTTTCTGAAGTAACAATGGCACAGGCTCAGAAGGATGTGGCTAAACTTGAAGAGCTTATTGATGCTCATGATGTTGTTTTCCTACTAATGGACACTAGAGAGAGTCGATGGCTTCCTGCTGTCATTGCAGCCAGCAAGAGGAAGGTATTGTACCATGCCTTGCTAATATCCTTGTTACTGTATTTCAGCTCTTGCATATCAACCAGCTATGTATACCTGAAAGAACTTTATGGGAAATTGAAATATTTTACCAGTCTTTTGTGATTGTGCAGAAATTTTTTCTTGTTTTCTTTACCCTCAAAGGTTCTGTACAAGACAAAAAGAGAATGTTGAAAAGAGGAAAGAGGAACTTGTATCACAGAATGATATAGGTTGAAAGAGACCTCTGGAGGTGATCTGGTCCAACTCCCTGTTCAAAACAGGGACAATTTACAGCATGTTGCTCAGGGTCTTGTCTAGTTGGTACCTTTTGAGCATCTCCAAGGGTACATATTTTGTAGTAATACTAAGAGAAATAATTTCATAGTAAGAGAATCATAGAAAGGAGGACTAAAGATGTTACAGTAATGACTGACTGATAGGGGATGTGAATTGTAGAAACTTGTCTGAAACCACACTTTCAAAATATATCTCAAAAGTGAAAAATTAGAAGGTGAATTCTGAATTTAAAAAGTGTAGTAACACTTTTTTGGTTAAAAGTTAACTTTGGGTTTTTCCTCATTGCATTATTGGAAAATGTACTGTTGTGCTGAGCCAATGCATCCAAACTCTGCCCATGACACTTGCTCAGGTAGTGTTGAATGTTTGAGCTATTTCTGTAGCTTAAAAATAATGTCCTCATGTTACAAGCAAAGAAAAATGAAGGGAGAGGGCTGCAGTACATGAAATTAAGATTGTGAATTCTTATATTAAAAAAAAAAAGTATCTGAAGCTTTATAAATTACAGTCTGTATGCAAGATCAGTGAGACAGTACGCATAAATGCCTATGTAGTCAAAATCTTAAAACATCTTTTGTGGTCAGTATGCAGACCTGGTCATATGAACCAGATTGAGAAATAAAACATAAGCTTAACAAAATTTTTCCAGGAGAGTCACAAAAGCATGTGGGGAGAAGATTTTGAGCCTTTTTTTCCTGTTCTACAAATCTTACTGAGTATGTGTGAGGATTGGATGAATGATAGAGCTTTTACTTTTGTGTGAATGTTGTTTTTGAAGACAATGTGGCATCCAAACTTCTCCTGTGAAAGAGTATTCCAAATCACAACTGATTCTGGAAACAGCATCTCTCTCCAAATTAATGCAGTGTTGAAAATACGGTTCTGCTGAAGAATCCAACTAAATTATCCTGAACACTTAGCTCCCTTGCTATCATAGAATTGTTTAGATTGGAAAGGACCTTTAAGATCATCGAGTCCGACCATAATCATGATGTAGACTTTAGTAAAACAGTCTCAAGTAATCTTGATATTTCTTAATTCATTTAAGAATTGTTCGGTTTCGTGTTTGCTCAGTTAAAATAGCAGAAAATTGGAAAATGCAAGTATTAAGCTTTTAACATGTCAGCTTAATCACGATGCACATCCTGTGTATTTTGTGGCATAAATGTAATGATGTCCGTAGCAATTTATTAAGTTGTGAACTTAGCACAAGAGTAAAAGAAAACACATGTGATACAGCTGAGTCAATGTTGTTATTTGATCTTTTATTTTTTATTTCCTGACTTCTGTGATTTTTCAGCTATGACAACTCTGGTTTCTTACTAGTTCTTAGTTGGTTTTGGTTTCTTTTCTTCATGTTTTTATTTATTTCCCAAAGAAATGGACAGTAGAAAGGAGAGAGAATGCAGATTTGTGGTATTTGCAGACTAGTTTTATCTTATAAATTCCAAGTATGTTCCCCTTTCTCCTGAAGTTTATGTTCAGATGAACTTAATTTCCTCTGCATCTGCTTTGCAAGAAGGTTTTTTCCAAATCAAACAGTTCTTTTTTTTTTTTTTAGCGAAGGCCTTGAATTATTTTATCTTCTTTCATTCTTTCCTTATTTTAAATAGATTTCTGATCCTGAGCAATGACCTTGTATGTCTTTAGCTTAAATGAACTTCCCTTTGCCAGTGAACTACACTGCCTGTGAAAAGATCAGTGTGTCCCTTTAGCATGGGCTTCACTGAAGTATAACTTCAGGTGTAACTGAGTGTATGTATCTTGATATTTATCAGTTCATACTTAATCCTACTGTTTTTCCTGTAGTTTGCACCTGTAGTCTTTCAGCAATCTTTTAACTGTTTAAAAACAGCACAGAAATGACATAAAATGAGTTAAGTTTGTGAAGCTGGGTATTGAAACTGGAAAGTGCTAGCCTACTCTTTTGTATGTATGGTGGTTAGTAGTTGTAAGCAATATATGCAGCCCACCCCCCATCTGGTTCAGTCACGATAGGATTGTTTTAATCCAAAACTTTTCCCCTCACATTTGCTTAGCTAGCAATCCCCCGCTGTGTTTGCCTTACAGTATTCAAATCATACTTTGAGGACAAATTTTATAATTTTTGTGACAGGTCTCTGATACTCAGTGGCATAGGTGTATGACTGTATCACAGTTATTTGATATTCGTAGGATCACTTTGATGTAAGGACATTGAATTCTCTGTCACTGAATAAGCACAGCACTGAAATCTCAAGGCATCCAAACTGAAATGCTCAGTATCTGCTTTTCAGTGTACTTCATATTGCTAAACATTTAATGAGAGCTCTACTTCAAATGTGAATTTTTATGACAGCTGCAAATCTGTTGCAGTTTGGACCCCAAAGTCTCAAAACAGGCACACAGAAAATGAAGAACATGGTGAGTGATTATCTGTGTAAAGTTCTCTATAGCGGGTACATGAGTAGAAGTAAGAGTTGGTTTCCCCATATCATCATTCAGTTGCCTTGATGATCTTTCATATTCCTGCAGTCCTTCCTCCCAAAACAAGTATCTTGTCCAAACACAAAACTGAAATGTTAAATCCCTGTCCCTGCTGAGCACTGGAACTTTTAAAATTTTGCTAGGCTTTTTTTTTTTTTTGCATGCATGCCAAAAGATACACTTTTCCATAGTCTCTTTATCAGAAACAGATGTGTTGTGGGTTTTGTTTATTAAGGGTCTATCAGCTAAATTTGGATAGTTGCTGGGCAGTAAACTGAAGAGAGAAACAGATTATTGCAGTGGGAAGTGTTTAGCAATATTATTAATTTCTGATAATACCAACCATGCCATATTGTTCATATTTTGAAAATGGAATACCATTTCCAGGTTTTACAGGTAGATGTAGTGAGAAGATGCAGTCTTTTAATTATTTGCTGTAGCCCTGCCTGTGCTACCACAGATTCAACAGCATGGTTCTACTTTAGGACTGAGGAAAGAATAAACTACAACAAGGCTGAAAGTGAATATCCAGAAATTATTTTAAATACCAAGAATGATGATGAAACTCGCAAGCTTACTAGTTAAGATGGCTAATTCTTGATGTCTTCCCTCAAAGTCCCTCTTTTAAATAATTCCTGGGTATAAGAATGAAAAATGAGAAGCTGCTGTACTAGAATTTCTATCTAAAATATCTGCATATGAAGCAGTATAATATCTTCCTTCATATTTTACTGGCTACAGTCATTATTGTGTAATTACTTTTGATTTTTGCTATGTCTAAATCATTGCCTGTAAGTTTAGTAAAATCTGCTAGCTTAAGTATTAGTTTTATGATATTATCATCATAGTGTGTATAGCTTCAGATTATTCTAAGCACTTGTCACAAACTGAAGGGAAAGGGGAAAATGATGACAGTGTAATTGTGTACCACAGCTGCTTGTGCTCCCCATGTGACTAAACAGATGCATAAGACCATAAGTAATCATTAATTGCTTTCTTCACTAAGCAGAAATTTTTTTGGGTAACATATTTGCGTTTCATTGCTTTGTCACACAGGAGTGTTTAATGAGTTATATTTCAGACCACAGTGAACTGAAAAGACTACATCAAGAATTTCAAATGACATGAAAGCTTGTTATTGATAGCTGCTGTTGTACTTAAATGACACTTGGAATATTTTAGCATTTAGAGAATATGAATATACAGAATATGCAGCAAACTCGAAAATAAATTCTGAGCTGGAACCAAAATAAGTTTTTCCAATACCAATCGTTGTATGAATGTTGGTCCAAATTTGGATATATGGATGTTAATTCATGTCAGTGCATTGCACCTTCAGTAACTTTAGTGAGACATCGAATGTTAGTTGGTGTGAACCTGGCTTCAGATGTGAACTGGCACAATGCATTTATGGAGTTCCTGTTCCTTTTTTTTTGTCAGCAAGTGTGCATAGGTTTGTGTTGCAATTTGAGGGAGTTGTTAATTTGTATCAAAATTCCCTGAAAGACACAGAAAAAGGTAATGGTTTGTGGATTTCTGAAACAGACTTTTGGTTTGGTTTTGTTTTTTCTAAATGCTTGACAACTGGAATTTTGTACTTATCAGAAAATCTGTGATTTATGGCTAGGGTGATAGATATGCAGTTAATAGGTTGTTCGTCCACCTACAGCATGTGGGGTTTTTTTGGCATTTAAAGTGAATAAAAACTTTAGACCTTTTTTCTCCCTCCTCTTTTGGGTCACTTAA
This sequence comes from Cariama cristata, assembly GCF_000690535.1. Lineage (NCBI taxonomy): Eukaryota > Metazoa > Chordata > Aves > Cariamiformes > Cariamidae > Cariama > Cariama cristata. The sequence continues at coordinate 25,629 of NW_009622791.1, forward strand.
AATCTGTTGTTCTCTATTTATTGTTCACAGTTGGTCATCAATGCTGCATTGGGATTTGACACATTTGTTGTTATGAGACATGGACTAAAGAAACCAAAACAGCAAGAATCTAGTGATTCATGTTTGAACAACGCCTCTGGTTCTTCTGATCTTTTGGGATCGTCACTCTTTTCAAATATCCCTGGCTATAAACTGGGTTGCTACTTCTGCAATGATGTTGTGGCACCAGGGGATGTGAGTAGAACCTTATGGAAATGGTGATTATATATCTCTTTTGTTGTGACTTGAATTTTTGTTTCCTTTAAATGGTGTTTAATAAAGGGATTTATTTTATGTTGATGTACACAGGATTAAGAAATAGCTCATCTTTTATTTGGAAGATCAAAGAAATTAATTGCACGGAACTAAAGATGTTTTGTGTAGTAGGGCAGCTAGTTACTTTTGAGTTACTTTATTCTTTCCCTTAGAATTTTCTATCTTTGTAGTCCACCAGGGATCGGACATTGGATCAGCAGTGCACAGTCAGTCGACCTGGATTAGCCATGGTAGCTGGAGCGCTTGCGGTAGAATTAATGGTTTCTGTTCTACAGCATCCAGAAGGGTGAGTCATTTGTGGATTAGTGTTCAAAACGTGTTGTCTGAGAAATAAGATTTATTTAATATAATCTTTTGGGGGAAGAAGGAGGAAGTACACATTAAGTAGGGCGATTCCATAAGGTGTAATGTTGCCTGTAAATTAATGTAATGTATAGGTCATATCTACGATATTGGTGTAATTCAGCAGTGTTTAAGAGAGAACTGATTCATCAGATCTGAAGTTTTTATCTTGGAAATTGGCAGTTTTCTCTCTTTGAGTTTAAAGTAGAAAAGTACTGAGAATACAGCAAAAGCAGGAAGTATTCCTGTTAGTGGATCTTGGCATTTCTTTGCTCAAGAAAGTGTAATGAGGATCTGTGATAACTACCCTATGTCACATGAAGGGCTTCCAGATAAGCCAAGTATTACAAAATCTTATTTAAAATTAAGTGGGTTTGATACAGAAAGTACTCTGAAATTCTGCAACTTGAAATTTAGGCTTGTTTTCTGTCTTTAAAGTCTGTGAAAGAAAAAGTGAGTTAGGAGTTGGACGTGAGTATGTTACAAGTCTCTGAGATTGATTCTGAAAAAGTTTTTTTTTATATTCCCATGCTGATTCTTAGTTACTATGAAACACACTTTCCAGATAGATTCCTTTCCAGATTCTAAACTGTAAACTGTAACAAAATGGCTTGAAGCTTACTGGAAATTTTGACTTTTGAGTATGTTGTCTTGTTCTAATTTTCTTTCTTGGATTTTTGGCAGTGGCTATGCTGTGGCCAGCAGTAGTGATGATAGAATGAATGAGCCGCCTACTTCTCTTGGACTTGTTCCTCATCAGGTAAATAATTTGTGAGTAAATGCTTTTGTTTAAAAGCTGGAAACTGATATAAGGCAAACATTACAGACTTTATCTCCTTAACAAAAACATACTGTATGCTGATTCCATTCCCCGAAGAAATGACTGTCCATGTTTGTTAAAAAAAATACATATTAAAAAAAAAATCCATCGCAGGTAGTTGTGTTCCTGGCATTTTGTCTGTCCTACTTGTGGACACACAATTCCTGCT
>NW_009622791.1:27285-68411 GCF_000690535.1 Cariama cristata
TTGGCAGGAATTTGTTTGGAGCAGGCAGTATGTGAATAAGACAACCTCTGACTTTTCTGTTCCCCATCAGAGCTGACAATATGAGCATCTCAAAGTTACTTTTGTTCACTTTTTAAATCCTTTCCAAATTAAAAAAAAAAATTCAAATGCAGCCAACTCACAATTACTACAGTTCTGATGTATTTCGGATGTATTTCTGGTGCAATACAGCAGACTTTATTCTTCTGCTCAACCCAAGCTCTAGTTACAAATGTGTTAAGGATACTGTTTTTCAAATTGCTGGATAGACTTATTTTTGTTTGTGATATTGACACAGTCCTTCAAAAAAACTGCCTGCTGACCTTGTCCCCATAGTCATATCCCCTGTGATATTATCATTGGGGATTAAAAGTATTCTGTGCCTCTTTATGTTGCTATCTGAGTGACTCAGCTTGGATGCTTCCATTGTATAAATAAATAATTTGTTTCTAAGTGGTATATTTAGATTCTATTGATTTTTTTTTTTATTTTTTTTTTTTTTTTTATGCTAAGCATGAATCTTGATTCAGAAAAAGATAAACCTACTGCTGTGTTTTCTTTGCAACATTCAGGTTATCACAAGGTTTGGTCTATATAAAATCAGTCTAATTTTGTTTATAATTTTATGTAGTAACCAGTGCTTACCCATGAGTCGTTTTATGCAATGAGGTCCCCCTGGGTTCTCCCTGGGTTCTCTCTCTTCAGTAACTCTGGGATCTCTCCAGTTCTTTCTCAGGAGTCTCTCTCCCATACCCCTGAAGCTTTTCTGCCTGTTACTGTGGACACTGTCAGCTGCAGGATGGGTAGACATTATCCGATTCTCAATTGGCTTGTTCAGATACCCTCAGCACAAGGCTTTTGTCCTCTCTGGCACTCATAATCTGCTCATCTGGAAGGTTCTCCACAGTTTCCAACTTTGGCACTAATTGATAATTTCGTAGCTTTCACGACAACTGACAGGTTACTTTATTATAACTGAGTTACTCCCTTATCCTATAGGGTTCTTTGTAGTTAAAATGCTAATGCTCTTGTCAGCCAGGCCCAACCTATGCCAACTGCTGCAGTATATGTGAGGGAGATTTTTTGACCTCTCGTGTCTCAATAGGAAGAAAAAGCCAAATCTAAGTCGTGTTCGTTTAGTGATCCAGGTACTCCCTTCTGATTTATCTTTGGAGAAGTTTTTGCTTTTTTAGTTCAAAAATGAATGTTGTAATTTCAAGATATTTTTCTGTAGTTATCTAAATGTTTCCTGTGATCATATGAGGTGGTAATATGAAGGGGATTTTACTTATGCTAGGTCAGTTTGTTTTGAAAAGTAACTTCAGTAATTTTGACAGTTGAATCTTTGTGAGTCTTACATATATACAGTGACTTTGTTTCAAAATGGTGACTCTACACCAGACCTCTGGAGAACAGATCTGTAATTTGAACTTTCTCTTAACACCTAAAAAGGGGTAGTGAAGAAGTGATCCCCCCTCCCCGCCTCCCCCCCCAACAAAAAGCTAGAAATATTATATTATGTAGTAGAGGTTTTTTTAGACTATTTCCCAGTAAACTTTAGAAAGTTTACTGTTTCTACTGGAAAAATAATGACCTTACAGTTCACATATTCCCTGATGATGAGAATGTCAACTGTCCACTCAGTCCTGTCTGATTTATTTTACATCCCTACATGATTTTACTTGCATTATTGTTCTATTTTGGGCTATGCTTTGAGACATGATCCACATAAAATACGGAATTTAATTGGAAAACTTTCAATTGAATTATGACTTCTGTTTTCACATTGACATTTAGTGACTATCATCAGTGTCATCTCTCTTAGAAGGTATAACGCAAAGATCAACTTTAGTAGGTATGAAATGAAAATAGACAATTTTTTTCAAATATTGTGACATCTATTCCTTTTACAAACTGCTGATTTCTCTTAGCAGTCAACCATGTAATCAATTCAGTGAGTGCAATGTTTTCTCCAGAGGTCTAGAATTAACTGTTACTTTCTGGTGTGTTTTTTTTTGTGTTGCCCTTTGTTCATTTGGTTAGCCCACTTGTGTGGAAAAAGAAGAATAGTAACCAATTAATGCAGCAGTCCTCTTCATTAAGAAGATATTCCGTTGTGGATAATAAATGTTACACACTCATAGTCTTAGTCTGTCATAAATGAACTGAATTTATTTCCAGGAAGTGTCTTGGAGTTCCTAGGATAACAGAAATACAAAGCAATGTGGTATCAGAAAGACTTGGTTTTGTTGTTTTCCTTTCTTTTCCTGGGTCATTATGTATGACTTGGTTTCTGCAAAAATACCTTAGTCTTAATACTGTTTAAATTGCAGTTGGCTTCTGAGGTTTATGCCATTTCAACTGCATGAAATGCATGAAGTGCATATTGGGAGTATTTTCCATAATAGACTTCAATATTAATTAAGGCATTGTTATTTGTATTGCAGAGCTGCCTAAGTTCTGTTCTTAGTGATGTCTCTTCATTGTAGTAGACCTGTAAAAGCACAGAATAAAAAAGATGATCAATACTCCAAAGAGCCCCTGCTGCGAAGTGTTTTCAGTGCTATTTCTGTTAGCAGAAGCAATGGTCTGGAATTTTGAAATTACGTATCAGTAGTATCATGTGACCAACATAATTTAGGAATGCACAACAGTTAAGCTTTCAGATTATATGTTATAGAGATGGGAAAATAAAATGTGTTTAACTGGTTATACTATGACTTTTTTTTTCATCAAACTTTGCAATCAGAAAAGTCAAACTCCAGGTGGTGCTGTGCCTCTATTCATGTTTAAATAGTGTTGCATTTAGATAGTTGTGCCGTTATTTGTACATAGAGAAACAGCAATATATATTGAATATAAATTTACTACAGGTGTTATTGAGGCTCACTGTGTTAGAACAGTATTACACTAATTATAGCCGTTCTTTATCTTTTTATTGAATGTATGTGTCTGGTTCATGTTGAACTTAGGAAGTGTTTTTTGCAATTGTGAAGTAGTATTGTAATGTTTTTCATCTTCTAGATCCGTGGATTTTTATCAAGATTTGATAATGTTCTTCCAGTCAGCTTGGCATTTGATAAGTGCACAGCCTGTTCAACCAAAGTAAGTCTTGAGTTTGTCTGTACTTTATTTATATGTACAGAATGGTCTTGCTGTAGGTCGGTCTTGGGGTGCCAAGGACTGCTTTGTATTTCACATTCTCTCTTACTTCCTTAGGGCTTGGAATCTGTGTTCTTACTTCAGCTAAAGTGCTCTTGCCCTCATACCCTTCTTTTTTAGCTGTTTTCTAAATTTCTTTGGCATCACCTATTAGCATGCTATCTGCACACAAACGTTCTAGTCAGCTGAAGAAACCAAGCAGAGACTAGGGCTAACACATTTCGGAAAAGTTTGTCACGTAAATACTCTCAATATCTTTTAGCTTTGTAAGAAGGAATAAAATTGGTATTGTTTTAGTTGTTTAAGAAATTATTTCTGATGTCTGATGAATAAATACATATTTTTAGCTTTCTTTAACTTAGTATCATTACAAATATGAGAAGTTGTCTACATTTCCGGTTTATGATACAAAACAAACATATAAAGAACATGTAAGAAAAAAAAATTACTTCCATAACATTTATTTATTGAAAAGACTGTTTCATTTTGATGCTAGTGTTGACAGTCCTGAATCACCTAATGGATTTACAGCTGTTGCTTGGATCTGAGCTGTGTCTTGCCGGAACACTAGGGCACTAATGTGTCTGTGTGATGCCTCCTCTTCAGTCTCGGATTGTTTTCCTGTACTGTGGCCTTGAAGTTTTTTCTGGCAAGTTTTGTATGGCCGTGTAGTGCATGTACAAGAAGTTTTGACTGGGATATCTCGATATGAAGATTCAGAGGTTTTGACTTATGATTTGGACTGCTTGGGAGTGTCATTAATTTAGTTCACTTTTATGTACCTTGAGACTTACTGCAGGAAGTTCCTTCCGTTCTTTTCACTGCACTTGTCCTTCTTCTTTCAAACACTCTTGAGGCACTGTCATTTTTTTGAGGACTTGCACAATTTCTTCTTCTACAGTATTCCTTTTATTTCTCTAGGCTATCTGGGTACATTTGACAAATTTTGAAGGACCATTAACGTCCATTTTCTCCTTCAGAATTGAAACACTAAACATAAAACTGATGTTATTTTTAGAAACATATATCTACCCTCCTCAGTAGCTGAAAGCTCAGCAGTAGCTAAAACTTTATGATCATGGGGCCTGAGAAGTTAAGCTGTTAGAATAAGCTTTTTTCCCGTTTTTTTTTTTTCAATTTGTTTCTTTTTATCTCTGATCCAGGACATGTTGATACATAAAAACAATAAAAACATACATTGATGTAGATAAATTAAATGCAGGTATCAATTTTTTGTTAGCAAATCATTTCCTCTTGGAGGTCATTTTAAGAGAGTCCTGTTTTACATAAACAGACTTGATGATTTAATAAAAACTGACTTGGATTTTAGCAGCTGTGCTATTCCCAGAGAGATCACTTTTCATGTGGTTTTGCGTATTAAATTACTTCTGTGCTGAAAAGGTTGCCTCATTGGCGCACGTATTTCCTTACAGTAGAAACACAGCATTTGTTTACTTTGCTAACTTTCTATTTGTTAGCGTAAGAGTATGTCACCCTGCATTATCTGGAAATCTGATGCTAATAGTTTGAAATGACAAATCTAATTAAAGTTTAAGTGTAGTCTGTGTGGTGGTTTGTTTTGGGTTGGTTTGTTGTTTTTTTTTAATGCAGCAATTTAGCATAATTTCATCCTGATCTATGTCAGATTTACTGTAATTTCAAACTTCTAGCACAGGAGAGAAGTGGCTCTTCTGATATAATTGAATTTGCTGGTAGTTTATTCATTTTCTTCTTTTTTATGTCAGCATTCTCTTTCTTGAGCTCTTGTCACTGTAACTCTTAAAACATAAAACTAATGAATGAGGAATTTAAAAAAAAAAATTCCAGTAGATTCTTAAGCCATCCAGTACAGCTGGATGACTTAAGAGAAGCTGCTAATGATCTGCATGTTTAGAGATTAGATTCCATTTCATTTTGACTCACAGTCATGACATCATTTCTCTGTTTTTGAAGCCAAAGAGACCAGACATCCCAGCAGCCAGCTATTCCTTACCCAGAATTGTCCTAAACAGGCTGCATGCCAGAGAAGCTTCCCACAGGCAATTGTTCAGGAATTTTGGGATGGTCGCAGCAGGAAACCGATCTATTTTTATTCAGGGCCAAATTTTCCTTGGATGATTCCCCCCTCTGTCTTATTCTGGTTCCGCACAAGCGTATGCTAGAATGGAAAGTATCTTCTTTCACAGCTAATGGCGCTGTGCTGCCAGTTGAGTAGTAGGTCTGAGGAACTTGTCAAACTTGTCCTGTTATTGAGAAGGGAGAGTCCAAAGTTCTTTAGTATAAATATTTTTTGTAATAACTGCTTTACTTACAGAATAAGAATGTTAAACTTATTACTTAACATGCTAATTCAGCTGTCTGTTTACGCTGTTGGGAGCAAAATAAAGATGTTTTCTCGTAATGTTGAGGTGAGAAGCATTACAATCCTGCAGAAAAGTAGAGTGGTCCTGATCCTGTACTACCTGATCCTTGCAGGCAACTGGCTAAAGCCTTGAAACATGAATGTTAAAATATGTATCTTCCTTAATGCGAAACTGCCAGTGTTTATATTTTAATGAGGGTAATGAAAATTTTCCTGTCATTGCTCCTCCCTCTTCCTTGTACATCATGGACTGAACCAGGAGACCTCATAGATTCAGAGTTTAATGTCAGAAAAGATTATTGCTACTAACCAATAAACAGATATACAGATGCCCCCTCTGTTTTTACATATAGCTCACAGATTCTATTTCCTCCAGAGTTTGGATTTATCGTCCATGTGCTAGAAAGCTAGTTTATTTTCCTTAAAGATACTTCTCTCCTTCCCCTCCTAAAATTGTTCTGATGTGTAATTATCTGCACTATCAAATTAAAAAAAAAGTGTCATAACTATCTCTACTAATATTCACATTCTTTCTCAACTTTTTATTCAGTATGCTGAAAAATTGAGCTGCTTAAGTCATAGTTTTTGAACTACTGAGTAATTTTACTGACTTACCTTTAAATATTTTTCAATTTCATTGCATTTCATGAAGGGGTAGACACTAGGATCAGAGATAGTATTCTGGGCACTATGTTACAATTTCTGTTTTCAGTCAAGATATTTCCCTACCGTTGCAGATGTTTTCCATTTTTAACATCCCAGGAATACATTAAACACTTTTCCTGTGACATTTACTAAGTGCCTGTGTTGCGTAAGTTATTTATGAGTATTTTAGTTTTGAAATCTATCATCATGTAGACATAACAATGCTTTTATTGTTCTCCTCTGCTAACTGCTTTGCATGCATTTTTACTTTAAATGGTTCTGATCAGTTATGACAGTAACCTGCACTATTCAGGAACTTACTGACGTTTTTCAGTTGAGATAATTTTAATTTTGATTCCAGCAAAACCCTTCATATTTGCCCTAGCTGCGTTGAGAAGACTTTCATATTTGCTTTCTCCCAGTAACAGCATATTGTAAGATCTGTCAATGAAACTTTTTAATCTTTTTATATTACACATTTCTCAGTTCAAGTTTTGTGTTGATGTTAAATAGAGATGTAGAAGTCGTGGGGGGAAAAAAAGCCTTCATCTTTCCTGTACTTAAAAAAAGCTAACTCTTGCATAGCTTGCAGAAATAATGGAGGAAGTGGGGAGAAAAGTTTGTCCTTCAGGAATGAACACTGCGAAAAATTTAAAGGAATGTTTAAAAAGAGTTATTTCTGTAGCCGTGCTGTAACATTAACTCTATGTAGCTGAGTCCCTTTATAAATTTCCTTATTTCCTGAATTTACACGTTAACATTTGACACTTCTGTGTACAGTGCAGCCTCTGTATTAATATTGGATAGATTTCGTTCATACTTAAAGAATGCATCATTAACATACCTAGGCATATTTTCAGCATACTGAGTTAAATGTCATACTTTTCTTACTGTTGAGGAGGCATGGAAATTTGCTTTATCATAAGTGACATACAAAAATTTATCACTTTTGATTTTCCTCTTTGAAAAAATGTCCTTTTAACTGGGGGAAGCAGGAGACAGGATTTTCTTGCCCATAACTTTTGAAATCTCAGACAGTCTTTACCTCTTGGGATATAAATTTTAAATTCAGTGAGAGAATTGAAATAATTTATATTTTAAAAATTAGTCATGGTGAGGATGGTTTTACTGCTGGTTGCCTGGAAGATGTGTGCTCTGGAAAATAATGCTCGGTCTTACTTTTTTCAAAAATACTGAATTTTTTTTATGAAGTCAACAAAATATAATGTAGATTATCCCAAGTAAAAGGATACTAACAGAAGGAAGCTGTGATGCGTACTAAGAACGCCCCATCACACACTAAGAAATTATGACCGTGGCGATATGACCATTATAATGGAATTTTGTTCCCTTAGAGGAGGGCAAATGTGATCAAGAACCCCAGAAATCTTAAAAGTAATATGAACTTGAAACATTACCCTATTTTGTGAACAGAGAAAAGGGTGTGGAATCAGTGGTGTATTCAGTTTTGTGCCTTGGAGATGGTGGGAAGGTATCTGTACAGACAGGATGGATGAGAATTGAAAAATGGAACTTAAAAAAACAACAACACTGGAATCTAGTAAGGTGGGAGAGAGCTCATAATCTCTGTCCTATATCTAAAAAAAAATACATGATGTTGATGAAGTATGTGTAGTTCAATGGAGAAGTTATGTCTTGTTACTCCTTGCTTAGTCCATCATGATGACTGGAAACATCGTAGCTAATCCTGTGCGAAGGCAGTAGTGCCAAATAAACTACCTTGCGAATAACAGATCCACAATAAAGGTCGTAAACGGAAGGAGCATGGAGTAAGATAGAAAATGTTTATGTTCAATCTTAAATCATACCATTTCCCAAAATTCAGAAAGCAAGTTGATGTTCCCATGTGTTAGCACTGTTATGGCTAGGTTGTAAAGAGTTAGAAATGATGAATGTTTTGCAGCAGTTATTCAGAGTTGTGGGATATGGGTTTATTGACATTTAATAGATAGCATAGGTTGTTGACACCAAACAGACTCCCAAAGTCAACAGAAGAAAGGATTTTTAAAAAATAAAATGTGATGCGTTATCTTATGGTACTGAAAAGAAATAATGTTCTTCAAAAATTCAGTCAGATCACAAGAAGGATAGTTCAAAACTTTAACCAGTACTGCTGCTGGCAGTGTTTACTTGTCCTCTTCTTCCCTCCCCCAGGCATGCTGATGCTTAAAATCTTTAATTAACAATTGCTCTTAGCCATTCTATTGTGTCTTCATTTCAACTTGTAACATATCTGTGAAATGGCTTCTTAATCAATTTATTGTTTTGTTATGTTTTCTTCAACTAAGATAAACGTAGCAAGTGTAAAAGAATAGAGGAGACTTTCTTTTTTTCTTTTTGACTAATCTGTCTTATTCTCTGTTGTAGTTTAGTTGGGGTTGCAGCAGGAAGTAATTTCTTGCTGTTATTACTTACTGTTTCTCTTAGGAGAAGAAACTATTGTGCTTCTCCACAACAAATCAGTAAGACATTATTCCATTTTAGCTTATATTGTTAATATATTTATCTATATTAAGAATTGACATGGTTTATAAAAAGTTAAAGATCAGTTTATGTCTTGTGAGACTAAATCACCCACCCAAATATTTTCATGTGGGTGAGGTTTTGGTTTGCATTCAGGGCTCTGAGAGGAGGATGCATTTTCAAAACTTCTGACTTCAGGATAGGTAAATCTTAGCCTCTCAGAAGCAAAATGTTTGTTTTGAGTGTGGGTGTTTGCAACTGTATTTAAATGGTGAAAACTGGAGATTTGCATCTTTCATGTTTTGCTGAGCAAACCCAGTTTTTATTACCCAGCCCCCTATTCTAAGATAATTGTCTTTATTCTAGCCAATCCATTTGTCTTCATCATTTAAGACTTCTTCCTGGATGGCAGATGCAACCATTAGATATCTTAAGGAGTTTAAATACAACTTGGCATAGAGAATATATGTTTAAATAACAAAGTAAAACAACATTCCTCCCCAGATCATTATGGTCTGGAGTCTTGTCTTCATGGCACAAGGGAGCAGATAGCTAAGGTTTACTGCGAAGTGGTTTCCAGAGCCATTTTTTAGTATTGTGTTCTTTGCGATGGAAATTTTCAACTCCACCGATTAAATGATTAAGGTTTCTTGAGAGGGAGAGAGAAAGAGGAAGGGAGAAAAAAACAACAGAAAACATGCAACTCTCTGAAACTTGTATTCCCTCTTCCTTTTACTCCAGAAAATCAGCAATTCTGTTGTTCTTTCTTTTGGTTTCGAATAGTAAAGTTGCTAGATTAAGAATTCCTTTCTAGTAATAAGTAACACACTTTTGCCCTTCAGAGAAGAAAACAAATGGTTTTGTTATTCCGTATTTCATTTATTTGGTGAATTTGTTAAGTGTTTCCTGATGTTTAAGTGAAACAGCATGTCCATTTATGCTGATGTGGCAGCGTACCATGTTAGATACTACTATCAAAGCTATGTTGCAGAGAATCTCAGAATTTGGTCCAAGAAGCAGCCGGTGTGACTGACTGGTCCATGGTATTGACTAGTTTACTTGTGTCCAAGTTAAATAGCATTAAAAGAAGTAAAAATATGTTCCAGTAATTGTTCAGTGATCTTATATGGATGTAAGATGTTATTCTAAGCAGTTGTAAGTGGGGGAGAGAATGGTTTATGAAGACCATCTTAAACAGAAATCTGTATTATCTGAACTAAAAGAACAGAATTAATTGAAGTCTTTAAGTGAAAATACTCATATAATATAGTTTCTGCACCATGAATAAAAATAATTTTCCCATTTGTAAGTTTAACTAACTTTAAAATACTGTATTTAAGGGAAAGAAGAAATCTACCATTGTTAAAAACAATTGATTCGTATTTCTGACAGGTTGTATTTCTGTTGCATTTAAATTAAATTCTATGGGTCTTAGAGTTTGTTTGTTTCAATAGTTCTTCCTCCAATTCATTTACATTTTAACTACAATTAGTACGAAGACCAAGTACAAGGACTATCAATCAGTAGGAAAGAGATAGCATCACCACAGTTTCCTCATATTGACATGTTCAATGTCTAGCTGTGTTTAGAATACCATTTTTAAATTATTCTGATGGCAACTTAATGCTGTCTTGTCATCTCTCTGTGAAGCTGTTACAGTATTCTTTTTGTGTCACAAAACTGAACTGAAATACTTTGACTTAAAATATATACTTGCTGACGGACTCTTATATAAGAATTGTAAAAACGAAGTTGGAGAATACTTAACTGGATAAAAACTAGGAACATACAATGTTTGCTGATGGTATGGTGATGATGTTCATCCTACCGTTGCTGAACGTAGAAACGGTTCAAACCTGATTCTGTAGGTTTCGGTCTGAAACTCAAAAGGTCATTTATTCATTTTACTCGATATAAGTAATTTGTAATTGTTCTTTTTACTCCATAAGAGTTTTGCATACTTGCAACCTAGTGCCTTTATTCCCTTATTTATTGTTCAGTTATTCCAAGGATTCAGTGCATATTCATCAAAGAAAATATAGGCATGGTATGCTTCATGTGTGCCATTTATGCCTAGATTTTTTTTATTTGTAAGCTGAGGAATCGCTTTAAGTAAAAAAAGCCCAAATGTTCCTGGCTGGAACATGTATGATTCTTTAACATTAGTGACTGTTAAAAGTCATTTAATATGTTGACATATTTAGTGCAATAAGTGAGACAAAATACTTGTTCATATCAGTTATGTGCAAAGAGTGCTAATTGTCAATTGTTACAGTGTATATAAGAAAAACTTGAACTAATTTGAAAAATTGGCAGGGTTACCTAAAGGTTAAAGTCTAAATCACATGAATGAAAATTTTCATGCATACAAGGTTATGGTTCCAGGCACTCTTTTGGATTGATAATTTTGATAGACAAGTACTTCAGATTTATACAGTGCAGCACTGTGTGCATTTGATAATTTTGGCCATAGTTCTACCTCTACATACTAAAAAGTAATGCCAACATGCAGCACTGAAAGAATGGAACTGCATCCATGTCTCTTTCTTCTATGGTCCAGTCTTGTAACAGTTGTCTCATGGAATTGGGGGATGATGTAAGATTCTGATTATTTTTTTCCCTAATCTTTATGCAAATAGAACTTGCTTTATTATAATCCCATATTTAAATTATGCTAAAATTTTAGATTGTAATATTTAAATGTTATAGAGTTTCCTTGTATTTGAATTACATTTTTAATGTCATGAGATTAAAGGGATGGGTACTACATCTTTTCCCAGATATTTTTTAATACTTTCCTATTTTTAACTATTGTAGTTTTTTCTTGTATGCTTTTCTGCATTCTTCACATTGCAGTCTTTGACAGGAGTCTGTCTACATTTATACCTGTTTTCTTTTGTTAAACTTAGCAAATCACCAGTCTCACTTTGTTGGGCAGCTGTTCTTTTGTTTGCAAATGACAATGTAGGCATTTTTTAACAGTTTAAGTTTAACCTTTATTCAATTTTTCCACATTTTTACAGGGTTGCCTATATCTGTGTCTTTGCAGAAGTGCTTCTGTTTTCTTTGAAATTGGAAAAAAGTGAAGGAAATTGAATTAAAAAATTACAGTAAAATAAGTGAAACTGATGAAATCCAGTAAATATGTGTGGGTTTGGTGAAAATACTGTTGTTCCTTCAGTGCTGTTTTGCATAGGGATTGTAGGACATACAGATAATAAAATCCTCAGCTCTGAAATAGTCTAGAAAAAAAGGATTTTTAAGATAGAGATCTGGATTTATGAACTACTGAGCAGCTGCAATTTCCACTTAAGGTAGTGATAGTTTTGGGTGCTTAGTGTCTGACAGATAATGCCTTAGTTGTTGAACTGCTGATGACAGGAGAGAGCTAGATGGAATAAATGACTTCATTTGCAGTACCCACTCGTTACGGGCTTTTTGCTTGCGTAAGTCAACCCATCAAAGATGGACCACTCCAGTCTTTATAGAATCAAATTGTATAAACAGCCAAAACAATATTCAGCGTAAGACAGTTGCTTTTCTATGAGAAGAATGATTTTCTTAGATGTTTGGGGAAGTGACCTTGCTTCACTCCCAACAGTAGGGATTGTCTGCAGAAAATGGATAGTTCCTGGACTGTTTCTTCAAGGCAAAACAGAGAGTTGTGCTGTATTGCCTGTCCCTGTATATGGGTAACAAACAGATTATCCAGCCACAAATCGTCAATAACCTCAGATGGGGAAAAAGAAGGGCTTTCTGCAGTTGCTGTACAGTAAATAGTGACTAATGCCAGTATGAACTGGAGCCAAAAATGTTGTAACTGCTGATGAGCTAATCAGCATAAATTTTGGACAGGAAGCAGAATGGGGATAAATAAAGCTGTAAATATCCATTCAGTGTAAAATGTGGAGTGAGCAAGAGATGGCTGTTAGGTGACTGAAGGATATACCCATGTATTAAAAGAGGTCAGGACAGATGATCTAATGATATTGTCTACTTGAAAACTCTTTTGTTCCTCTATTCTCAGTCTCTAAAATGGAGATGTTTATTTTCTTCTACTTCCTCTCTCTTTATCCCTTCCTTTCTTTTCACTTCTATTTACTAGTGCTTTAGGCAAGGAATGCCTTAAGCTTGTATGCTGTTCAGTGGAATGTCCTTACATTGACTGTAATCTGAAGTTGCCATTATGTTTAAAATAATTTGTGAGCAATATTTTAGAAAGGAAAGAGTAGCTAAAATAAAAATCTCGCAGTTTTGTCTGTATTATTAGTCTATGAATTTGTATCAGGAAAAATGGTTACTTGTATATAAAACACATCAAGGTTATTTCAGAAAAGCTCAGAATGCGTGCAGTTCCTGAAAACTTAGTGTTGACAAGACCACGCTTAAACTGACATATCTTAAATTTCTAAGAATTCTACTTTTCTCCTTTTCATTATTCAGAAGAAGAAACCGAGAAGTCATAAGCTAAAAAAAAAATCATGTTGAGACCTTTCAGGACCTATTTTTCAGTAAGTTAATGCTCCATTTTCTGTCTATTGCAATTCAAAATCGATGTAGGTAACAGCAACAGAGAAAACACATTTGTATCACTACATTCCTACTCTAAAGTAAACTAACAATCTCTTAAATGAATTTTCAGCATATTGTACTTGGATTAGTTAAGGTTTTGTACTGATTTGCTTTCATTTTGGATATTAATTATGGGAAAGTAAGGAGAAAATGGTGTATGCAGAGGGTATTTTAATTACTTGGACATGAGCGAAAATTGATGGCATTTTTGCCTTGTGGATTATAACCTTTCAGTATTTTCAGAATAACTTTCTTCAGAACTGTGATGATCTTGTTCTTAAAACTTCATCGTGTGTGAACACACAAGTGTGTATGGCTGTACATACACACTTTTTAGATAATACTTTGAGTGTTATCAAAAGATGAAGTGTCTTAAGAGTCATCTTTGTGCTCGTGTAACATTGTTAGACTTTTCTGTTGGAATATCATGAACTGAGTCCCTGAAAAAGCATTGCATGATCTTTAGAAAAGTTCAGTTCTGTTGCATTCTTTTTCACAGATGTATTACAGGATCACCTTATTAGGCTTTTCTTTCCAACTTTTTAGGACCAAATGACAATAACAATTGAGGACTTCATGAAAAGGCGAGTCTAGAACCTGAGGATTTTTTTTAGGGAAACTAGAATTATGGGTCTCATAAAATTTTGAACGTTAGCAGTGCTGCCTTTGCAACTGCCTAGACCCAAGATCCCAATGGCTCACATGCCTCATCTTATTATCTTCTCACTTAAGAGCATTCTTCATAGCGTTGTAGTCTTTTCACTAAACTTCCTGTTTTAATAGCAGATACGTTAACTTTGAAGAGTTTAACTGGCAAGACTTCTACGTGTCTTCCTTATCTTCCAAGCAGGTGTTGAAACTGAAATGTCTCTCTTCAACATGCCAACACTCACAGTATTTTTCTATTCATTCTGCATTGCTTGTGATAACTGGATAGTTAGCAGGGTGCACAAATATATCGAGGCATTTAAAATTTCTAAATAGAACATTGAATTTTGTGATTTTTCTGACTCTGAAAAGTGAAGTATCTATCCCCTTTGGGAGGAGGCAGGGCAGGGAGGGGAAGTGTGCTGTCTTTTTTTGAGTGGACTGTGTTTAAAACCAGGAAGAGTGTAAAACACAGCACCCATATTGTTTTGGAGGTGGGATACCTATGTATCTTATTTAGTGTGAACAATAAACTGATTGACTGGTAGCATTGATTTATTGTTTTATTTTTCCTGGAAAGTAAACAACACTGTTTCATGCTGTACAGATGCTAACTACTTAAAAAACAAAAAAGCGAAAACAAATATAAATACTGGTTAAAAGTTTTAAAATTATGTGACAGAAATGAGGCATAAAATGTGAGCCACTTTTATATCAGCAGTCAGTTTCTTGTTATTAGGAGTTTGATTTTGTACTTTTACTTAACCAGATACTAACTTTTATGCTATAGAGCAGTCCTGGAGCCAGATTCTCTTTCTCAATGTCTTTCTACCCAGTGATTGAGACTTCTTTGTGAAGAATGCTATTAAAAAGAACATAACACCAAGGCTGCACATCTGTTTCTCGTTTCAAAACAAGTTCTTTTACTCTAAGCCTCTATTTTTTTCCTCCTACCATGAGATTCTGTTTTTTTTTCCTTCAGTAAACAGACAAGAATAAAAAGATTGCTAGTAAAATGGGTTACTGTGTACACAAAAGGCTTTAGCAATACATTAATTTGTCCCTGTTGTGATAATGTGCATCCACAGATTCCTTGGTTCTATTAAAATGCCATCATGTGAAAAATCAGTTGTAGCTCTGGCTCTGTAAAATGGAGACTGGAACTGAAGTTGTAGCGTCAACCTGAGAGGAGATTTACATGTGTCAGAAAAGAGTGTGGTTTTAAAATGTGGATTCTCCTGACAGCATTTGTAACAGACATGAAATACAGAAGGCGTGCTACTTTCTAATTATTCTCCTAAGCTCTGAAAAGTGACCTGCAAGTGAGAAAAAGATAAGGGCTCCTTAATAAATCTGTATTGCTCCAGCTTGCCTTGCTAGGCAGAAGAATTATATCTTTCTGGTTCATTTTTATCTTGCTGCTTTGCAGTTTTTTCTGCTTGAGAAAATTAATTACTACATAGTGACATGTCACTGAATGACTCAATAGTGACACGTTTATTCCCAGAAAAAGTTCATGAGGGATTTTTTACATCTGCGTCAGTAACTAATTTAAGATCAATAATAGTAAAAATTATAACATCTCTCAAGTATTTTCCTCCTGTAAAGCTGTTATTCAGGATCATCACATTGGTACCAAGTATGGTGTTAGCAGCAAAGAGAATTGTTAAGAACTGAAAAAGCAAACTCATGCAAACAGTGAGCCTTTAGATTCTACTGGACATGATTAAATAGGAGAAAATTTCCTTTCCACGCAGCAACAAATGGGACACTTACTAAATCTGGAAACATTTTTTAGAATTATTTTGTGCCTATTCGATGTCTAGATTGGCTTTATTCCTGACAACCTGCAGAGTATTCCTGTGTGGTCTCCTGGCATAGGAATTTGAGATTAGTTTTATTTTGCCTCATTCTTTTTTCTTTTTGAGGTATGTTCAGTGACTACCGAACAAGTATATTCCACATTACATTTATCAGAGGACAGCTGTTACTGAATTTGTGTAGTAAAGGTTAGATGTGGGCAAGTTAATGGTGTTTATCCCTTTCATGGTATTTGTTGTAAAGTTTTAATCATCTGAATTGGGAAATAAAGTCCCTGAAGGTGACAAAATGTTCTTTCAATTGCTGCCTATATTAAAAGGATTTCATTGTAGCATATGCCTTCTTTCATGGTACCACCACTGCTCAGGTAGCAAACTGAGTGATGCTGCCAGGTCATTCTTTGAACAACAGTATGTTGTTCTCTGGGCCTTGTGGCTGGAATTTCGGTTGTACGACTAGTTAACCTATACTTCTATTCAGCAGGCTGTTCCCATTATTAAAAACAAGTAGTTTTAATCAGCGAGTACACGTTTTGATGAAGTTTTCAGGTTTCTGCGGGTGCTAATACAAGAAAAATATTCTGTATTGTTGTACTTTAGGTTTAGGTTTTTAAGATACTGTGTCTATATTCAGGTTTATTACTCTAACCTAAATTTGCCACTGTAGTGCCGTGGAAAGTCTGGCAGTGTGACATGATGGAGTTTCTACAGGGGGAAAATACATTTTTAAAATCTTTTCATAAGAATAGTAGATTTGGTCATAGTAGTGTGTGTCATTTCTACCCAACTCTTTTAAAAAAAAAAAGTTACAGTTCACTAGATCCAAAAATAATATACTTTCAACTCGTAGTTCTGTGATCTTATCTTATTAATGTTAATGTTTTATTAATATTGGTATTTTAACGAGAGACTTTCTGGTCTCTTCCATACTAATCATAACACAAAGGGCACTTGGATTTAATAAAAATTCTTCCAGGTGATTCATCCAAAACTCATGCTGGACATTGTGGATGTCAGTGTAGTCATGCAGTCTGCTTTGTGTGAGTAGCTAAGAATTCATTTATAGCTATGGTAGGGAATATAGAAAGGTTTAGCACATCTCTGAAATAAACCAGGGCAGTTTGTACAGAGCAGCTTGGCACACCGAACTAATGTACTTACTGAGGAAGCGATACCATGCAATCTTCACTTCAGGCTTCAGTCACAGTTCCTTGGAAATGAGGATCAAGGCGTAGTTAGCTGAGTAACAAAATCAACCAGATTGAAAGGCTGATTGATAGACTTCTTGTATATAGTAAGGTTGTACTCTGTTCCTTGCTGGGTTTCTAATATTTGCATATCCCAAGGTAGTATACATCTTTTAGTAATTTTTACCTCTGTGAAGTGACCAAAATAACTTACTGTTGTCCCTGCATTTCTTTGATATGCTGTAATATTTTAGAAGAGGGTTATGGTTTCATTGTGTATAGACTATATATTGTTTCAACATACCATGAACTATAATCTGGCCTACATCACTAAAAAGATGTCTTATAAGCTCTATATTGTGGTTCCAACAAATTAAAGCATAGCAACACATTTGATAATGCTGATAGCTTTGAGGATTATATGCAGGCAGGGCTGTGAACACAATCCAAGTTTATAAGTTGATGTCTGTATACAGTGCTTCACAAAGAGCCAGATGCGAGAGACTTCTGCACATCTGGTTATTTTATTAGAATTTTGAAACACAGTATAGTCATTAAATGTATGTGTATATCCACAGTGCAATTGCAGTAGTTACAGTGGATAATATGAAGAGGACACATCTCAAATGGAATGAAGTTGTCCAGTTCTCTGCATTGCATTGTGAACAGTCAGATGAGTTTGTCTTGGTGTGTTTTTCTCAGGAATAAAAAACAACAAGAAAAACCCAAATAAATGCTCCTAAGCATTTTTTTAATCTCTTTTTTCCTTTCCCTTTTTCTTTTTAAGTTTCTGATGACATTTATGGGGCATTGCACAAATACACAAAACCCCATGTATGGCAAAATAAATCTTTAAAGTGTGAAGAACAATTTCTTCAGATTTAGTAAGACAGCATGAAGTGCAGTATTTATTTATTTATTTATTTTAGAAGTGTAAAGTATCTTCAAGAAGGTGCCAAATGTTCGTCATAGTCTCGTACATCTGTCTTTTTCCTCTTTATAGTTGTGTTTCAGTTGTTTGTGTTGATTTTGAAACTTAAGTATGCAGTAGATAATTTTGCTGCTAAATGGACATTTTGCGTGAAGATCTGAGTGAAGATCCCAGTCTGTAAACTTGCAATTCTGTCAGCTAAAGATAAATATATTTTTAAATGAGCTTGAAGGACTCAGTGTAAAAGTTCACTGGACGTGTTTTGCTGAAGAATGCTGTTGGACTATGCAAGTTCCCACAGTTTTAAGATTTATCAGTGCAAAGGTTATTTGAGACCTTCAGGAATTGTTAAACTACAAAACAGTAAGATTGTTGAGAGTAAGTTGTGATCTTGGTTGAGTTAGATGCATTCATACTGAAACTATTTCCTCTACCACCACCTCCATTTCCCCCTTCCCCCCCGCCTCCATTGGCCAAAGAAGGCTTCTTTGGGGGTAGGGGTAGCAGAGCTTGTCTGTTCATTTTTAAACCTTGTAATGAAGCTTGCTTGGTTGAACCACCTATTTCACAGTAGACCAAACTACAGTCCTTCCAAGGGTGTGTTTTTTCTTCTTTTCCAGAGGAAATCAATTCCACTGGATACGGGGAACTTGTCCCTCTAGTGACAGTGGTTATGTTCAAGCAGTACAGGAGCTGTACAAATTTCTCTTACTGTTTCTTTCCCAAAATAGCGATGGAGTATGTAGAGTGAAAGAAGGGTTGTCCACAGCCCTTGCAACAGTACTCTGTATAAAAGAACTTTTTGTGTTCTAGTTTGGTATGGTTTTTGCAGAACAATTCTGAATGAGATAAGTTAACAGTAGAGATACATAATGTATATAATTTGCACAGATAAGCTATAAGAAGACATGGATGGGCACAATATTGTGATTTGTTTGGAAATTTATACATCAGAAAATGAAAAAGCAGGTATTTCTTTGAGCACTGGAGTCCTGGAACCATATCCTGTGGCTGATTTTGGTGCTTTTCCCATGGCTGGTCAGTTATAGAGATGTAGTTCTTTGTGGATTCTCTGGTGTTTACTAAGTGTTGGGTTTATGCTGGAGCTTTTTTCAAGTACAGCTATACCCCACTGTCTGCAGAGGATGTGTTTCTGAAAAGTATGATATGACACAAGTGCAGTGTTGCTTGTGAAAAATGATGTGGTAAAGAGGGACTCATGCAGGGACTTAAGATGTGCATGGAGTTCAAATACACAGGAACAGCTTGTGTGGTTGGGAGGGTGAGAGGCAAGAGCAGATTATCAGAATCGGCAACTGGAAGAGGTGCTGGCTTTTACAGATGCTGGGTTTTGGAAAGAATCATCATTCTAAAAATTAACATCCATTGTGAAACTGCCTGATTATTAGCCCTGTCCTTCACTCTTGAACTGATGTTGATTTATCGGAGGAAGATGATGATGGAGATGAAGATGCAGCTGTTGAGAAAGGCAACGATGACTTTCACGGTAAAAGGTTTTTGGCAGGCATTCAGTTTCATAGATTAAGCCATTCCACAGACTGTTGTGAAAAGCTTGCATCTTCTCTATATGGGTTGATCCTGATGACCCTTCTGCTGCCTCTCTATCTTCAATGTTGTATATACTACTCCTTTGTATTAAAATAACTGTGTGTTTCTGAAGTCTCTGCATACATCCTGCTCTGCTATATGAATTTCTATAGGAAAAATTGCTTTGCAGTCTGTCAAGCTCAGCTGCTTCATCTGTGAAGCTGGTGATAGCAGAGCAGGATATTAAGCGATCAGTGGTAGAACTCAGAACGAAAATAGCAAAACAATGGATAGTGGGATTACTCGATCATAAGTTCCTTCAATTTTATTGCTACCTGCTTTCACAAAACTTGTAGAATCATCTTCATCTTTAACATTTATCTTTTCTTTCCTCAATCTGCACCATACTTGATTGAAATCAGCCAGCCAAATAGTTATTTAAGCTAAAGCTGCATGAAATAAAATTCTTCATAGTCAGGGGTTTGAGAGGAGCATAGGCTAAAACCTTCTTCACAATTCTTGTAGGAGCCTATAAGATTCTCAAAATAAAAAGCTTTTATAGAAAAACTAGAGTAGAAAAATAGAAAGTGCTCTAAGATACAATAGTCTTGGAACCATGAATCTCTGGAGATTAGGAGGATGTTGGACTCGGACACTGAGTCGGAGAATTTTTCTTTCTGTCCCAGCATGGTTCTTTCCCTTAACCGATACATTGGAACAGTCTTCTACTGCATTTTGTGTAACTCAAGTTCTCCTTTCATGATTTTGCAACTACATTTTTCTTGTTGCTATGCCATCTGTCTTGTTATAAGCTTAAAAATATGTTTAAACCAGGAAATATTTAACCTCACTTCTCTTACCTCCACCTTTCCCCACTTTAGAAATTGAGTTGGGAGAAATTATCTTTCTTTTCTCTGTACTGTTTACCTGTTTACAACATACAGTCATTTTCTGAGTGTTCAGAAAGATTCTACTTTTGTTTTGTGAGCAAAATATAATGAATCACATTATGGGCATTATATTTGAAATCCTTTCCTGTTTGTTTATTTGACAGGTCCTTGACCAGTATGAACGAGAAGGGTTTAATTTCCTAGCTAAAGTTTTTAATTCTTCACATTCCTTCTTAGAA
Source organism: Cariama cristata (assembly GCF_000690535.1). Taxonomy (NCBI): domain Eukaryota; kingdom Metazoa; phylum Chordata; class Aves; order Cariamiformes; family Cariamidae; genus Cariama; species Cariama cristata. Next base: position 47,792 of record NW_009622791.1, read on the forward strand.
GACTTGACAGGTCTAACTTTATTACACCAGGAGACACAGGCGGCTGAGGTAAGAAAACACAATTTGGATGTTAAGAATAAACAGGTGGCAGTAAAGGGTGCTTGGTGTTATGTTCAGCTGTATAACCATGTGATTAAATGAATCCTTGATAGAATCGAGCAGTGGTATTTGATTTACAGGATGATTTACACAAGCCATGTACGTATTCCATCTGGTGAGATAGGGTGTGTCCTCTTAATGTCATAGCATAAGAAATATTGTTTGATGTGAGAGATCATTCTTTTTTTAAGAGTAGATGATGGGATGCATGTTGACAGCCAGTTAGAAATGTGTAGTGCTATTATTGTTATTCATTTTATTGTTTTCACTTTTTGTGAAATTACTGAAATATTTTAAGTAACAGTTGTTGCTTGACAGTTCTGAATTTATATCGAGAAAGTTCCTGCCTGTTGTCTTTTAGGGTGTGTTTCACTGGCAGTGTAAACTGCAGTTTCTGCAAGCATTACAAGTACTGTATACAAGTACTGATAATAGGTAGCCATGATAGCACAGAGCCCAGTGTGTGCTAAGAACCACAGTATTTACACAGGTTCCTAGGCAGGTTAGACATTCTCTTAAATTAATCGTAACTTTTATTATGTGAGTTTTCGAGTATTGCTTTTAAAGAAAACAAGTGACTTGTGTTATGTGGTGAAAAAAACGTAATTATTATACTGTCTGATGGATTATAACATAGGAGCACAATGCTGCTTATTTGTCTAGTGACAAATGTTGTAATGCAGAATGAAATTTGGATATGTTTTGTTCTCATGGGCGATAACCCTGTCTAAAGAGTTGAGATATTGAGTTTGTCCCTTAAAAAAATGAAACAGGTATCTGTCTTAATACTGTAGTTTAATAACAGTTTGCAATCCTGACTCTGCAAATGTCTGTACTGCTCTACATCTATAATTTAATTTTAGTGTAGTTGTATCACATGGATGTTTCTAAAGTTGCCTTTGAGAAGTGATTATTCAGTTACTGTAGCCTGTGTGAATGGTCTAGCTGTTTTTTCAGCTGGAAAACAGTGTTGCTTAATAAGGTTTGGGGGGAATAATGATGACTTGGCTCTCTGTTTTGTGTTCTAACCTTTTAAAATAATTGGAGCAGATGCTGGAGATGTTAAACCATGAAATACCTGATACATTCTTAAATCAACCTACAAAAAATTTAAATATATATATGAGAGAGATCCAAGAAAGGAAAACAAATACCCTTTAACAGGTGCTACTCATTAACATAAGTGATTGTAGTCTGATTGCCAAACCTGACTTTTAGGCTGCTAAGAAGTGTCTAGGCTACTAATGGCAGCATTAAAAACAATTACAATTGCCCTAGTTAGTAATGTATTATTTTGCAGATATTAATTAATAAATTTCTTTTGCAGCTTCAGAATGTATACAGGTGTTTGTTTATAAAGTTTTAGATATTCTTTACAAAATGGAGAGTCTGGTGTGGGACTATTGCAACTTACTGAAGTTCAAAGTTTAACATAAAAAATGAAACTAGTGTGCTTTCAAAAACCTTTGGGTTCAACAGTGAGGTCTATGCAGTGAAATCATTGCTCGTAGGTGGAAAAACAGACATACAAAATATTTGCAAAGCTAATGCATTCAAATTACCCCAACTACCGTATAACCACCAACTTTTCTTGATTGCTTCCCTGTAGCATTATTTATTTTTGTAAAAACTCATCTGTTTTATCAGGGTTAACTATTTTAATGATCTTGATAAGGTTTGTATTTGTGAATGGTGAGGTCTCACAGGCAGATTATGTGCAGATTATGGAGTATGCTTGCTTTCTTTGGATTAAAAGACCTATTCTTTTGTTACATTTTGCCACTATTGACTCTGAAAAATAGAGGTGGTTTTATTGTCCTCCACTACTCCCTCACTACATAATCTGGGGTAGTTTTAAAAAATTTTAGGTGCACAAGAGGGTGCTTTTAGTATATTATCTGCTGAATAGTTCTATTTTGAGCTGTTTTTTCTCATACAGTGCAGTTGGTGCAATTTATATTGCTGAGTTTGAAGACTCAGCAATGTTTTTTCAGGCTTCTGGCTGCTTTTGAGCTGCTGTTGGCAGAATTAGTCTCTAAAATGGAGGCATTAGATTTGGTAAGATCAGTGCTCCTTAGGTTGATTTAAGAGATTCTTGGTACATGGCATTCTAAAAACTGCAACAAGAGGTGTGAGAGAGGTTTTATAAGGCATGTATGACCTATTTTGGTAATTAGAACATTTGCTTGTTCTGTTGAGAAGTTACTTGCCTTTCTGCACTCAAGCTCTTCAGAGAGACTTTGTAGATGATTGTTGGGTTTGGACACCATAAAAATGGCTTCTAGTAACTGAGGATTTTCCTTTCCTCATATCTAGTAGCATTTGACCAGTGCCATTGCTCCTCTGCGAAGAAAATAGACTTGTAAAGTTACATGTCACTCAAATTTACTGCAGTAACATCATAATTATGTTGCAGTTTAATATATAAAATCACTGATACTAGGCTAATGAAGTTGCACCTGATAGGGAAACTGCGCAATCTTGTTCTTTTTCTAAAAAGATCACTCTTAAAACATTGATTCGTTAAGAGCCTTTAATTGAATGTTTTACTCAGCATGTTTTGTTGTGGTCAGAAGAACTGGGGGGTTTGTCACGTTGGTCTTATGCTTTAGTATATTGTTAAATCACAACCTTTTTTTTAATTGACCTGACAAATGCTTAGCTGCTTTCATGATGTGTGTATATAAGTGCTTTAATGAGCTAAAGACTAAGCTAATTTTAAAAAATTGCTTCTAAGTTTTGAGTTGCTTAAAAGAGATTCTGGATAAGTCATGCATGTTTCGTAGGAGTGGCTGACTATGTTAAATAGAATATTTTTGGATGGCCTGAAGTTTCCATGAAAACCTTACCTCCCAACATGCTTAGCACAGGCTGCGTTTGCCCGGATTAAAGCAATACAATTTGCAGTAAGATATGGAAGACTTTTCACTTACTGAATGTCTTTTTAACTTGCATTGCTCAGTTTCCTGTTCCAGTGCTGTACTGTTGACCTAAATGTTAATACCATCTTGACATACTTTACCTTGTCTTTTTAAAATGACTGATAAGAATATAATCATAATACAGTGTGCAAGCAGGTATTTAGTTTGTGGTTCAAATTTCATACTAATTGCAGGGGTTTTAGTCAATAAAGCACCTCTTTCTTTAACATGAGATGCATCAGGAAATTATAAATATTTGACATGACTTCCTTAGCATGACAGTTTACTTGGTAAATAATACAGTTAGCAAGTGTTTCTATTCTGTCTTGAAATGACAGTAAATTCAGGCATCTGCTTTTTCCACATCTGGCTTTAATTTAGGTTCTCTGGAACATCTCTTGTTTGTTTTTTTTTTAATACCAGATAGATATTTATGTACAGCTTCGGCAAGAGACTCTGATGACATGCATGGCTTTGAAGGCCAATAGAAGCTGTGGGAAACTCCCACGTCAGCACTTAGACCTTGTTTCCACTGGATACAGTTCCCTTTGGGAGCTGCCCAAGCTCACGTTAAGAATTGCACTTCTGTTTTCCAGATCGGTTTGTCTCCTTACTCCTAACCTAAATTTTTAAACTTAACACTTGTTCAAAGTGTAGTCAAGTTTAATAGCTGGGCTTAAAACAGAGAAAGCCTATGCATCTCTTGGATTATTAATCAGAAACTGGCGGCATTGATTTGGAGACAACCACCAACCGAATGACTTCCAGTTCATAACTTGGCTGGGCTGCCCGATGATGGTTGCGTATCGCAGTGCATCTCTAAAACCAGCTGGTTTGCTTGCCACACACGCCAGACTGAACCCTGCAAAGTGTATAGGGTTTTGCTGATGTGGAGAGCTCTTTATATTTAATGTAGTCTAAAATTATAGCTTTCCTGATATGCACCTGACTACTCTGTGTTAAAGATTAATTTTTACTGACATGGCACGCTTCTGGAAGTGAAAACTGACACATTACTAAAACCCATAGTCAAGATTATTCCATAGTTGTGGAAGAACCATTCCTATTTGTAAGATTTTCTAAGAAGCTTACTTCTTTAAAGGTACTTGTTTTATTGTTGCTGTTTTTCTTCAGAAACAACTGCCACTGTTCTTCAAGGCTCAATTAAGCAAAATAACCAGGCTTATCCTTACTTGAGCATATGTAAGTGCTCTTGAAATCACTGGGAGCGAAGCATCTATTGAAAAGGATTGATAGAAGGAGCGATAATAGTGGTAAAGTGAAATTTTTGCATGAATTCGCTGTAGTATGTGTAGTTGAATTTCTATACAAGGCTTTTTCAACTATATCCATTTTCAGAACTACAGACGTAATTTCTGTCTGTTCTCAGTAAGAGGCAAGTATAACTGTACTTTCTTACTTTGGATTTCAATTCCTAAATTACCTGGATGCTTTAAGAAGCTTTACCATACTTTCTACTTTCAACAGGATGAAAAAAAAAATCATAAAATACACAAAAGAAATAAAATTTTGACTTTGTCTTATGAGTGATTAAAACACAAGAAGTGGTAGAACTCTTGCAATCTAAGAGGATCGTAAAAAAATTTGGAAAAAATCAAATCCAGACCAGAGTTCATATTTCTGAATGTGATTATAAAGGCCAGATACTGGTGCCAGCAGGTCATGATGTCTATGTTATTTTACTTTAGAAATTTTGTACTTGAAGTTTTTTCTCTCTTCCATTGTGATCCATAGTATCTATAGTTTTGATGACAGGTTCTTGTGGTCAGTGAATGAATCCTATTTGGTATTTGCAAAATCCCCTTGCTGTGCTGGTTTACTGTATGCCAAACAATGCAGATTAGAACCCTTATATCCTATAGAAGGGTAGGATTAATTAAAAAAAAAAAAAATCATGCTAGTAAAACACTTTGATCTCTCTGAATAGGAGAAAATACAGAAACCCCTTTTTTTATTCTGGTTCTGCACTTATTTGAAGTTTGTGCCTGACCATTTTTTCAGCCATTTCTTGGGGAGCAGGGCTTAGTTGTATAATAGGCAACTGTTATTAAAAGTGAACTTTGTGCTTACCCAAATTTGGAAGTAAATTCAGAATTTCTGATGTGCTTTGCTATTAAAAATATCCTGCTTGTTTCTGATTCTGCATTTTATTATGCAGTGTATTTGATGCTGAAACAATAACATATGAATAGCCAAAAAAAACCCCAAACAAAACAGAAAAACCCAACTTCAACAATATTGTAAGTTCTGTAAGTTAACAATTTTTTTCTGTTAGCCAAGCAGTTTTCAGAATTGAATTTTACTTGATGTTATGAAAATTTCCTACAAAAAACACTACAGATGGGTAGATCAGAATTAATACTTGACACTTTTCTGTGTCTATGAGCTTTTTTGTTTTCCTTCATGTTTTTAATCTGGTGCATTTCAGGCGCAATTAACTTTGACAGATTCAGGCCTGTCTTGGAATCTTTCTTAAGAGATTACGAGATTAATCTGTTTTCTTTCAGGAGGTGGGTTGTTTTTTTCTTTTTGAGTTTTCTCATTATGTCAATTAGTGTCATCATTTTTCTTCATTCATCAAGCAGTATTTCCCAGATCTCCAAATAATGGTTAATTTTTTTCTGCAAAAAAATTCCTGTTGAACACAGTCCAAATGAGAAATGAGTCTTGGTTACAGTAGATTTTAAAATGTATGTAAATTTCCAATGCATTCTGGTTATTATGCTTTGCTATTACATGCCTAAAATAGACTTAGTCAGTCTGTCCTTCATACAGCGTTCTACTGAATCTATGGTATTTCTGGTGTTGAAGTTTTCCCGCGGAGAGGTAATTGTTGCATCAACACAGAACAGTTCAAACTGAGTTTTATAGCCTTTGAACAAACCCAAGAATTGTCTTTATGCTGATACCTTATACTGCTCTCCGAATAATTTAGAAATATCTGTGAAGTGTTTCCTCTATTTTGTAGCAAAATGTGATCTCTTTGTCTTTCTCCTGATAACTTCACTGATAACTTCAATTATTATTACTAATAATACTCAAATGCTCTTCCTAGGACTTATATCAGCAACCAATGTGCACAAATATGTTTCATGACATATTTGAATAAATATATATTTCTTCCTTCAGGACAGGGGTGGCCATGTGCAGTCATTTTACTTAGTTGAAGCCAAGGGAAAGAAGGGGAAAGCACAGTTGATTGTAGGGTTGTACAGAATGGAAAAATTTCTTTGAGTGTAAAATACCACAGGAATGCTTCAAGGAAGATCTCAAGACTGAGAGCCTGCCAGTCTTCTGGGCTGAGAGTCCTGTAAGACCAGAGCTTGGAGTGCCATAGTTACATACATATTTTCATCAGTTAACCCTTGTTAATGTTTGAGTTCCAAAGAGAGATTTATTTTTTTTTTAAAAGTGAGGACAACTATAGAAACGCTACCCATATCACTTCAATGAATAAATCTGCATTGTCATAAATTTCTTATGTGACTTTGTCTCAAAACCATGGAAAAAACCTTATAAAACATTTTTACTTGCAAATTTTGACTTGTAAATGCTGTCATCCCTCACTAAAAGGTGCTACTGATTAACTGCATAGATTGATAGATTTATTAAACTTGTGTAGTTATTAGTCAAATTAAATGAAACTCTGCAAATTCAAATGTAAGATTTAATACTTGGGGGCAGAAATAGAGGAAATTATGACTATTCAGTATAAAGAATTTTTTTATAATTTAAGCTGCTGTGATATCAAGCTGTCTTTTTTGTTTGAAATTTCAAATATATGGAAAAAATTTAGACTAAATCCACTGAAAGAAATGGAATAATGGTATTTGGGTTAGCAACAGGTGGTAGTTTTTTCATTATTTTTTCATGTATTAAACTGTGAATTACTGTCATAGTGCCAAAACAATGATAGAGTTTAAATCTATCTCTGTATAAAATTTCACAGTAAACTTTGTGTAGCTATAAAGTGGAAAGTACTGCTATGAGTAAAGTTATCTTATCAGCTTTGATGTGCGAGGAAAAAGCTATATAGTCAGCAAAAACAAATAGTCAGCTATAAAAAAAAATAACCTTAGTGCTGTAGCACGTTTCCAGGTGTTATGAAACTGCTGTAGGATTAATATTTAGTCTGTTCTTCATAATGCTTATGCAGCTTTTGAGTACTGGCTTGTGTAGATAATAATTCAGGATTGTTTGTCCTCTTTATAAACAATATTGATCAGTGGAGGTTAGTACTGTTCGGTATCAGACATTCTCTACCAAAAGGGCTCAAAGTATCATTGCTTTCTGATGTTTCCTGTTTTAACAATAACAGCACCTCAAGTACAGTTGCAAAAATACACTAGTTTTCTTTTTAGGAATTGATTTAATTGCTCTCATTAGATCAGTATCTAAACAAGGAGTATTTGAACTGATTAAGTAATGCTTCAACTTATGCCATGATAGTAAATCTTATTAAATTGTACTTTATTTAAGATTTTAGAATATTTTTAGTTAATGATGAGCATAGCACCCAAAATTTTGAAGCAAACTGCTGTACTGAAGCTGTAAGATTTAAAAAATGGATTTGTTGGTGTCTTTAGAAACTAATCATTCCTCTAAGGAACTTAGTACACTTCATTACATTTTTTACTATTGTCTTCCATAAGGCAGAAGAAGACATACCCCGAATTTTCACATATAATGATCCATCACAATGAATTAACATGAATATAACTGAACAGGTTCAATATTCTGGCATAATTTCTTTGCCAGTGTCTGACATTACAAGGTGAAGTTACAAATGACTTCTGTAACTGAAATGGCTAATCTAACAAGTAGGGACTTAGTGCTTCTAAGGCATCTCCACAGTCTAGGCATACCCTCCTATGGCACCAAGGACTTCAGCGATTTGAAGTCTGTGAAGGATTCATAAAAATTATTAACAACACTTAATAAGCAGGTAATGAGAAAGCAGTGAGGACCCAGCTGTCAGATGTGGTAGGGGAGGACTGAAAAACAGTGATTTCTTGGAGTTAACTAGAGATAGGGCATGAAGCGTGTGCAAACCCAGCACAACACTATCACCATGTTAAATATTCCCTATCCCTCCTTTTTTGTTCCGCTTTGGATAGTAAGTGCATTTTTGCCTATGTAACAAAGGTAAAACTGTTTCTCCAGGAGCATTCCCACCTTTGTGATACTTAACTGAGACAGAATTGCTGCACATCTCTGTCACGTAATATCTTGGTGTAATTTTCTGTGTTTCTGTTTCACCTACCCTGTATATAGGTAAGGAAATACTGTCTTGAGTGTTTTGGCTGCTCCATCAGCAGGCATAGACACAAAATCTACTAATCTAGGTGCAAAATGCAATCCTATATAATCTAAAGGTAAAGACAGGTGATCAAAGGAGTTAAAAAATCAACTAGGTTGCCCGTGGAGATAGATTTTTGCAAAGTACTTTTCCTCCTTCTCCCTAATGATTATCCAGGGTTTTAAGGTAAACCAATGCTGAACCACCATGCCTGAAAACTGATATGGAATCACTGAAGTGGTATATCACTTCAAAACAGTGGAGTTAGGATCATGAATTTCCTATAAATTCTGACCTAATTTTCTAGGTGTCTTGTGCCTTGAAATTTGTGGGGAGTTACACACTGAGATCCTAAAATCTTTCTTCATAATTGGATCCAAATGTTTTTGGCTTGTAATCTGTTCCTTCCTTGTACTCTATTTCCATTTCTGTCTAGAAGAGGACTAGTACTTTAGGACACTAACCATGTACTTGAGAGAGAGATTTGTTACCTGGCTAGTAAGAGCCACTGATAGGTTTACACCTGAAATAGATTTAATACTGAATTGTTTAAAATGGTAAAATAACTTCTCCATGTTCTCAGGTATGCACTTCAGCAGTCAGATTGCAGCAATCTGTCACTAAAAGGAGTGCTGCTCATGACTTTTGTATTTAGTACAGGATCAAAGTTTATAGAAGGGTGAAAAAAGTATCAAAAATGTGGTGACAGTAAGAATAATAGTGTGCAAGTCTACCTCTCTTTTATTACTACATGTATACGGAAGAAAGTACCTTGATATATGTAGAAAAAGAGATCATAATATGTATTGTAATTTGTAATTTGTCAACATTATTCAACAGTATTTGAATTTATATTATCCTAATATTGAACTGTCCAGCTGCCTTGACATAGAAAATGCTTTACAGATTTTGTTGTGGTTTATTTAAATGTGCACTCAAACATATCGCATCACTTCCCTTTGTTATCCCTCTGCATCTGTCGGAAAGAGAATATTTTAGCCTATTCAAATGGCCTTTGAACAGTCCTCCTGTCAAGTCTGCACATCCTTGTTATGTTAAATCAAGATGCCATGTGTTTCTCTTGAATACCATAATAATACTTGGTATTTTTGCTGGATTCAGGATTTCCAAGGCTCCAAGGGTTTAGGCAACAGCAAGGTAATAGAAACGTACAGAATGTACTGTACCCAGTCCTTTCGTGTTCTGTTTCCAAAGGTTCAGGTAGTCCCTGATTCTTGTCATTGTCTGCTTTGCAAGGTGAATAAGCAAGACTTGACTGTAATCCTGGTAAGATTTAACAAAACTGAATGCCACTGAAGTCACGTTGTTTAGTGAAGACGGTAACAGTAACGTATAGATAAAAATGAAAACCTTGTCAGAGTGCTCTGTGTCTAATGGTAATTAGGTTCAAAAATCACTGGATTAAATTTGCAGAGAATAACTTTCTAACATTTTGGTAATTGCACGGATTAGAGGTTCATTTTATGGTTTTATCATTAAAAAATTAATGTGATTTTTTTAACTGTGATTGAGATCTGATTTTCTCTGTAACTGCAGCACTAACTATTGGTATGTGATAAACAAAAGGAGAACTATCAAGTGATTATGATCTTGTTCCTGTAGAAAGAATGTCTTAATGTGTCCCTCTGCTCTCAGCTTCTTTGTCTGATGCTCCAAATACTGGTGTTACTAAAATAGGACATTTTTATGCCCACAAATAAAAAAGTAATGAGATATAAGCTGCTTAAAATTCAAGTTGTGTCAAGAGGAGGGCAGGGAAAATTAAGGCAGTTTAATGGTGAATCTCTCTGCTCCAAAAATTCAGTTCTTCTGAATCTTCTTGTACTTTTCCTTTGTGGGAATGTGTAGAGATTATGAAATTGTCAGCTGTCCCTGTCTCTTTTTGCACAGGGTGTACCAAAAAGTTCCCAGGTCTCCTTTACGTTTGAGACCCGGCCAAATGATACGTCTAGATGCATCACACCTTACCATGACTAAGTGCTCTTAAAAATTACTGTGTATTACTCTCTTCTGCTAACCTGGCTCTTGATACCTTGCTATAAGGAAGGCCACAAGAAAGGTATCCATGTCAAAAAATCACAGAATCGATTTGGTTGGAAGAGACCTCTGAGATCATCGAGTCCAACCTTTGCCCTAACACCACCGTGTCAACTAGACCATGGCACTAAGTGCCATGTCCAGTCTTTTCTTAAACACCTCCAGGGATGGTGGCTCCGCCACCTCGCTGGACAGCCCAGTCCAATGCCTAACGACCCTTTCAGTGAAGAAGTGCCTCCTCATTTCTAACCTGAACTTCCCCTGGCACAGTTTCAGACTATGCCCTCTTGTCGTATCACTATTTGTCTGGGAGAAGAGGCCAATCCCAACTTTGCTACACCCTCCTTTCAGGTCGTTGTACGTTGTAGAGAGCGACCAGGTCTCCCCTCACCCTCCTCTTCACCAGGCTGAACACCCCCAGCTCCCTCAGCCACTCCTCATAAGACATACTCTCCAGACCCTTCACCAGCTTTGTAGCCCTTTGCTGGGCTCGCTGCAGCACCTCCATGGCTTTCTTGAAGTGTGGGGCCCAGAACTGGACACCGTACTCGAGGTGCAGCCTCACCAGTGCCAAGTACAGGGGGACAGTCACTGCCCTGGTCCTGCTGGCCACACTGTTCCTAATACAAGCCAGGATGTTGTTGGCCGCCTTGGCTACCTGGGCAATTTGAGTAATAACAGGAAGAACAATGTTCATAATTCCTGAAGTAACCTCAGAGCACTGTATCTATCTTAAGAATTCAGTCCGTCTACTAGAATTCTAGCGAAGACAGGATAGTCAGTAAACAAGAAACTGAAGTTCATGAAGTAATGTGTAAAATAGTGAGAGGGAGCAAGTGCATATCTGGAGAGGAAACTGTGGTCCTCTTGGTTTTCAGCCTTCTTTCTTTCCCTTCCCAGGATGCTGACTTTTTCTTTGCCCTTGGTCTAATCAGTTTTCCTTCCTTGTGGGATTTGAGATTAGATAGGTGGTGAGGACAAGAGTTGCATTTTCAAAAATATCTAGGTACTTTTTTGCAGAGGAGGCTTTATAAAAACAAAACTGTCTTTTGGCCTAGACCAAGGGAACAAGTTGTATCATTACATAAACTTTGAATAAGTTGTATCATTACTGAAACAATATTTGGCAAATTAGGATTATAACTTGCATTCTTTTTTTTTTTTTTTGGGGGGGGGGAGTGACTTGTGTGATGGGGGAAGGGCAGTAATTATCTTCTAGAAGGATTTTCGAACTATGGCTCCTTTTTCTCTAAAGAAAAAATCTCCAGTAAAGAAAGGAGGAGGAAAATAATGTAGGGATTAAATCTCTTCCATTCCAATATATTTTGTTACAATGAAGAATGAATAGACTGTTCAAGATGCATTCTATTATTCTCATGTGAAGAATAAGAAATTACACAACACAGACAAACATACTGATAAACTTTGTTTTATAATTAAGAACATAAATTATACAATGTCTATCTTAGTGCAAGCGAACATTTGCAGAGTATATGGGCCCCTGTAGATCATTCAAGTAAAAAAAGAAAAAAAGTTTGCTGCTGGACAAATTACTACCAGATGCAGATTTCAATAAACACATACTGTTGTAGCCTTACCCAAAGGTGCTATGAATTTCTTGAGGCAACTCTGCCTCTGCATTCACTAAACCGTTTGAATGTTAATTGAGTTACTGTATTATGTATGAATACACTCCTTCCCCCCGGTTTTTAATATACTCTGTTCATCTTGTAGACTGTTAAATGTTGTCTGCAAGAGTATTTAATTGTTAACCATGTTTGCATTCTTCTGGCAATCTATAGTTGCTCTGGAAACGTCTCTCAAACTTCTCTTAAAGCATGCATGTTGGAGTTGTACAAGAGAAATTGTGCTGTCAAGTATCGCATATACCAAGTGCATTGGTATTTCATTATTGTCAACATGTCATTTTGACTATAAGACCTTTCTGTACAAACAATACTAGCTTTTTCCCCAACTTTGTAAACTACTGATTTTCCTGTAAATATAGGTGGAACTAGTAAGTGATAATAAATTAATTACAATGCAAAGATTTGTTGAAAAATCATGCAAATTTACCACAACTTCTCTTTAATGCCAGTGATTGCTAATTCACATTCACATGACAATCAGAGGAAATTAAGCATCACAAATTTTAATAATAAAACATCAAGACCTACTCCTGTGTGGAAATTTCATATGGAAAACCCTTTGTAAACTACTTCTCCACTTAAATTTTCACAATGTCTTAGGGTTTCTTTCTTTATGAAGTATGGAATAATTTTACCAGAATGATTGTTTAAAGATTTACATCCATATTGCTACTATAATGCAAATAGTGTTGGCTAAAGTTGACAGTAATTTTGCAGAGACTTATAAAACAAGCAAATTTGAATAACCTTTAAAATTAGTACTAAGCTAGCTCTTACTGGCCTGAGTTTTCTTTCTATTTGATTTTGAATATTTTCCTGGTACTTACACTTTAATGAACATCTCTACAAAGTGCTGATATTTCCTTTGCCTTATTCTAGTTCAAGTTCTCCTGAAGGTTCCTTTTTACAGTATCTTTTTCTTGAACACATTATAACTTGGCTTCCAGCTGAAATCTGCTATGCAACATACTTATTTTTATGGAATTTGCTGGAGTCCTGGGGAGACCACCTGATAGCTTAGGAGTGATAAAAATTAATGACCAATTCCATAGTTAAAACCCAGATTTAATTCCAAGATTATCCTATTTGTGCCTGTGAAGATAAGAATTGCTTATCTTATCACTTCAGCGATAATTTTTCCTTAACAGTGACTTCTCTTAGGAGATTTAAGGGCAAACTGATGGAAAGTCATCTCCTTGTAAATGAAAGTTGTGTCTGACCTCATGAAGAGGCATAAAAAAAGTCTATAGTTCTATGCATACAAGAAAAACTTTACCCAGAGAAAAAGGTTTCATTTTTAGGTGTGGAGAACATAAAAAAAAAAAAAAAAGTTTTAGGATGAGTTTGTTTTCTTGATCTCTCAACCTTTAAAAACCCCACTCTAGATATTAATTAATTAACGTGCTTCAAATTGACTATGAGTTGTTGCATTCTGTAGGTATTGAGTCTGGGACACTGAAAGTATACTTCACATGTAATATTTTGTGAAACGAGCAGCTTGTGAGTTACTGAGCTTATTATGATATTTTCATATACAGGAAAACTTCTGTCATTCTACAGGTATGATGATCATTTTTAAAGTCATTCAATCGTTATACATCAACCTTAAAATAATGCAGTTTTACTGGATAAATATGAATGGCTTTGACAAGGGCAAAATCCTAGACCTTGAAATCTAACAGGATATTCTTTTAAAAAGTTAGGTTGAGCTGCAAGCCTTAGTATGAAGTGAAAATCATGGCTAAAGCATGAGTAAGAATATATATGAAGCAAATATTACTAATTTTGTCTTTAACTTTCTCGAGTCATTAGCACTTTGTCACCGAAGGCAGGAAGGCCAAATGCAAGTCCTTAGACCTTGTTGGTAATTTTGATACTCTTTGACAATGTGAAAAAATGAAAATCAAATTCTCATGTAGCCATTGCTTTTCACATGAGACTTTAGATCAGATTAAGAGGTTGCCCAGAGGGGTTGTGAACTCTCCATCCTCAGAGATACTCAAAAGCTGTCTGGTCCAAAGTGCTGTAGGTGATCCTGCTCGAGCAGGGGGGGTTGGACAAGATGCCCTCCAAAGATCCCTTCTAACTTGGTCATTCTGTGATGCTGTGAATTGCCTGTCTTTAGCCTCACAGAGCCAAATGTCTACTCTTTAAACAAATACAGCAATCAAAATAAGCAGGTATACTACGTTCCAGAGATTTGAAAGGAACAATTATTAACTCTTTAAAAAAAAAATGGGGCTCGAGAAATGATTTCTCAAATCACAGGGAGAAGGGGAGCATGCAGGTCTGTTCCAGCAGCGTATATGTATGTGCCCAGTTAAAGAAAGCCTGAGAACAAGTGGGGGGATCTGAAAGATTCTTGTAAGGTAAAAGAAATAAAACCATGATTCTGTAATGTGTGAAAAGAAAATTAAATCAGACTCAGATAATTTTCATAAAATAAATTTATTAAAAGTAGTCGTTAACTTATCTATGGAAGTCCTTTACAAAATTGTCTCAGATATACCTCTAGTTGAAGCACTACATACCAATGTATGTTTCAGTGCTTCTGGGCATTCAGGAGACTCTTAAGGCTGTGCGTAGCAGTTATGCTGAAGTGTCTGTGTATGAAGGTATACGTGCAGCTGTTGTCTTATTATTGGAGTCTAAAATGTTGCAGAATGATTATTTAATGGCACAGGACTCTTTCATAGCAAATTAAGACAAGTGAATTGACTCGGTTCCAGTTAAAACACAAAGGTAAACGTAATAAAACTAGTCTATTTGGAATGAACTTAAAGCAGTGAGATTATAGAAATAATTTTGGAGAAATATTCTATATGTGCAAGCACATTAGTGCTTTGTCAGCTTAAAATACGGGTTCTGTTTAAGTAATTACTATATGTGAAATAAATTTCTGTAATTTTAAAATACTGACTCAAGCCTACCTGCCAATTATTTGATCCACTGCAAGTTAAGTGTGAAATTATGTAGGTTAATCAATACATACAGAAAATATGTAGTTAAGGAAAAGATACAAACTGTGATTTAGATGGAGATAACTCCTAAGATGTTTGTTTATTTTGGTATAACTAAAGTAGAAAGAAAAGTCACAGGAATAGAGAAGGGATGCACAAGTAAACCTGTAAAGAATTAAGTAATTACTTTCAAACCTCTCAAGGGGATAGGGGTTAAGAGATACAGTTTTAAAAGGGTTTATGTTGTTGAAAAGTTTATTTATCTAGTGTCTACTGAGACAGTGTGCCAACAACAGCAAACCCAAAATGCAAGTTAAAAAGAAAAAGAGAAACCCGCTACTGGAAGAGGATATGAAGGCATAACAAAACTATTTAAAATTATTACAGTGCAACAGCTGGTTTTGCTAATGTTTCTTGGTTATTTTAAAAAAAAAAAATCATCGAAGTTCTAATTCCCTTTGTCTTCTCACTTTGAGTAACTGTAGTATATGAAGTTTGCTATCCTATGACTCATTGTTCCCACAAATACAATTTCTTTGAATAGCCCTTGTAAAAACATGCATTTCATATTAGTTGTCTTAGTTAGCAATTGTGTAGACTTTTTTCTTCCTGGGTGAGTGATTTATATGTTCTAATCTCGGGATATGCCTCTGCCACACATGGTGCATACCAAAATAGTGGTAATACTGCACTGTACTGCTGTACCTATGATTACTGTGCTCACATTTTTGAAAGGATAGAGTTGGCTGGTAGAGTATATCAATCACTGAAACTAGTTTAATCTCTTTCTCCACAGGCAATAGTCTTATATCTGGTAAATTCTGGTATCTTGTATATGTTTTCGGTCACAGACAGTCATGAAGTTGAGGCTTGATTGTAATTGTTAGTAGAATTAAAAAGGTAACGGACAAAGAAGGGGCAAATGCAAAATGTTATTTCCAGCCTCCAAAAGAAGCCTCTTTGCATGAGTTCAGCTCACTGTAAGAAATACTAAATAGAATTGCGGAAGCTAAATGACTGAGGTTCATTCAGAGAAAGAATTAAAGAGCATCTGTTGTAGCTTTCACATGTGAATGAGTGTTGGGCAGTCTATTTTAACTTTATCATTATAGGCAGTCATGGCAGCATTCTAAAGAACAGCCATGGCTGTAGGCTTTCTTGCTGCTTTCACAGTACTTCACATTTTCTCTGATGGCACAGTGGAACAGGCAGGCTCCTATGAGAGAATTCTATACTGAATTCTATATACTCTGTGAGTTTGTCCAACTGTGCTAGCATGCATTCATGACAGCAGCATGCATGGATATTGATATGGTCATCATCCTCTCCAGCTGTCTTTGGTTCCTCAAAGAGAGGAGTGGATTAACTGGGAACAGCCTCTGGATTGAGTCTGAACTGTAAAACACAAGCTCACGCTTTTAGATGGGTAATGAAATACTTTCAGCCCTGCCTTTCTTGGAATTAGGGGTTTTGTGTTGGTTGGGGCTACTTTTTTGTTATTTCTGCTTTCTGGATTTAATCTAGAATTTAGAATTTGGATCAAATTGTTTAATACATTTAATATGTAATTTAATATTGATTAATGTGTGTTGACTATGTAGATTTATGCTTGCAGATTATATTTGGATTACTCAACAAAGTAAAGTCTTGGTTATACCTGAAATGTGTTGATAAAGTTCAAGGAGCTGGCTGAGTTTTCTTTTTATACAGTGGAAATTAGAGATGGTTATGGGAGATTTGGGAAAACAACGTAGTACTTGCTGTTAAATATATTTTTAGTTAAATTGAGGCATGAAGGTCACAAACGTGATTTTTCTGCTAAGTGAGGTTAAACTCAAGCAAGATTGGTCATTAAAAAAAAATTATAACTTTTTATAATGCAGCATTAGTAACATCCTTATTTCCTAAGTAGTAGCTGGAGGAGGATGCTACATGAGTTTTCAGGATAATACTAGAAAAAGGTTAGTTTATTTGGAAAACTGCTAGGATTTAAGCTCATTTATGAAAGAGAAAAATTTTGTTTCATAAGGAAATGTCTAAATTGAAGAATGAATATTGTGATCATTGAGCCTTTTGCTTTCAAAGGAGAATGATGTTCCCAGCTCTAGCATAAAATCTGCTATCCTTCGTTCTAATTGTAAAGTGGGATTTTTCTTTACTCTCTTCTGTTTAAAAGCAAAAGGAAAGAACTTGTGGCAGAGAAAATTAGTTATAGAATAGACTGCCCATTTAGAAATGTTATTTTGATGTGAAGAGGGATGAGGTAATAGACTAAAGCAAGAACCAGAAAGCTGCAATGTTTGACACTGGTATCAAAAAACAACTTCACGTTCTCGATCTTTATTGTACTTTTTTTAAAGTTGGGGGAGGGGGTGGGCTCTGATTAGCCTATCTGTTTCAGGAAGTGTATTGAGAGTACTCTAATTTCCTATTTAAATATGGGATCTGATTAATACTTCAGGAATGCAATGGAGCTATAACGTTAAGACTGTTGTTAGTATAGTGAGATGCTATTACAGACATCACAAGACTTGTTATACAAGGAAACATGATTACTTTGGATTAAAGAAGTTGCCAAAGGCTTGAAGGATTTATAGGTGCTGCCACTTTGAGTTATATATAACTTCTTTATTTTGTTGAAAACGTTTAGATCTAGAATTAATGAAGCACAGCAAATGTTGATGAAATGAATCAGCAGGTTTGACAGCTTTTAACTGATGCTGAGCGAATGATGAATTTTATTGTAGTATTCTTTAAGTCTCAAAATTGCTAGATAATTTACAGAAAGTAATAAATTGAGCATTTGCACAGAGAAATGAAACTAATTTTCTTTATAACTGGAGTGACATGCATCAGAATTTATATGATCAAGACATCAATTTAAGCATATTTCTTAAATGACTTACTGTTTGTATGCCTGTGAGAGAGGAAATGGTCTGTTGTGTTTGTGGAGGAGATGTCTATGGTCTGGATCTTGGAGACAAAAAATGGTGAGAGCAGTGAGTATCTGCAGAGATGTAAGGAGGAAGCACAAGGATGCGTGAGGACAATACCAATGCACTGGTCGAGTATCTGAGCAAGACAAGAGCTGAGTATCATCAGAAATCTAAACTGTACTGTCCTGGGGACAAAGGGGTTGACAACTGTTGTAGTTTGAAAGGAGTCTGGAGCTTGTTGAAATGCTAGGTAGGCTGAGTGAGTTAGTTTTAAATGTTCTGAGTTTGAAAGGGGCATAGAGGAGTTTAGAACAGAGATTGTAAGCCTCCAGCAAAGAGGAAGTGGGAAAATGGGGCTTTAGAAACAAAGGACTTAAATTTGGCTTTTTTTCTGTAGCATCTCCAAAATTTAGTCACGGTTAGTGTAATTAAAAGGGACGATGAAATATAAATTTGTAACAGCACTGTGGCGAACTGGGTTGCTGCAAGGTCTCTTTTTTATGTGAATTAAGAGTTCAGTGAATGCATATCATGTCAATTTGATCATTCCATTAATCTCAGCTTGTATAAAATTGGCTGCATTTTAACATTGCTTCATTAACCCAGCTCAGAGACTAGTGTGACATCCAGTAACTTTTTCTAGACAGCTGCATTCCATTCCATTATATGAAGTCTGTAGTACTGTATGATTCAAAATTGTTATTATTTTAACAGCTGGTTAATTACAAGTTGTTTATTGGGTTGTTAGAGTTAGCTGAACAGTCACCATTTACTCTTGTTACCATGATGCAGAATTAGTTTTATGTATATTAATTTGAGTGTCAGTAAATCTGAATGAGAAATGAGCAATAACCAATGATGAAAGGCTTTTAAGTTTTGAAATAGTCTTAGAACGTTTGTTTCTTACAAGCAAGGATATAAAAAGAAAATATGTAATGGCAGAAATTGTTCTTGAATTTCATTTGACTCTCCCTCTGTAATGTGACTCAGGAATTTAGTTATGTAAAAATATGACTAAGTCCCTTTGAGGTATAGACCTGGATGAAATCCAGTATGAGATTGGATTTCAGTAAATTGGAAAAGTTCTCTCCCAGTCTTTTTAACTTTGAATTTGGGACAAAACTGCATCAAAAGCTGTAATAGGTTCCTCATCTAAATATTCCATGATCAGGTGGTCCTTTTTTTTTTTCCCCTTCTTAAAATAGTATCTGATTACTAAATTAAGCACTCAGCATTAATAAATCATTCCCCTGCAGAATAAAACCTATAATTTTTCATATGTATTGTCTTTTGTAGTACAGCTTTTACAGCTATGGAATGAATCCCTGGGTAGATACAGCAAAGAGAGAGAGTAAAAAAGAATTGGGGTGCATATCATATAGTTTCTTAGGGTGACATACTTAACATATGCCAGAGTATTTGAAAGTGATGTATTAATTCCTGTTAATAGTATGCTATGAATATGTAATGAAATGTCAAGTGTGGTTTCTGTCACAACCTGCCAAAATGACTGTTTTGTTCAGAAGTCTAATACATCATGTGGTGAAATACATTTGGTACACACTGGTGCAGTGTATGTATTTATACTCGCAGTAAATGTAAGTAGGTAGGGAAGCATAGAGGAGGATCATTCAGAACTTCATGAGCACTGTTTGATAAACAAACCAACCCACCCAACTAGGCTGAACCCTTTGTGTTGGAAATGCACATGCCTCACCATTTAGAGGGTAAAGGAGTGTCTGCA
The DNA here is from genome assembly GCF_000690535.1 of Cariama cristata. Lineage (NCBI taxonomy): Eukaryota > Metazoa > Chordata > Aves > Cariamiformes > Cariamidae > Cariama > Cariama cristata. The sequence goes on from NW_009622791.1 coordinate 67,479, forward strand.
GAGCCAGTGTGGAAGGTGTTTTCTCGTCTGAAGTGTTGCCTACTGACTTGCAAAACCTATGTTCCAAATTGCATTGGAATATATTAATATTTAATTTCTTGTTCCGTACTATACAGGACATCACAGAATCATAATCTTAGAATGTTAACAGTCCATTTGTTCTGTATGTCATTAGAGATGGAGGACAGAAGGGAAGCATGGAAGTGATCTCCTACCAATATTATGTGTTAGTGGCAATTAGGAAAAATCTGTTAGTCTACAAAAAACAACAGCTGGAATTTATCTTGTCTTGCAAGCTTTCAACTAATTTTTCTCACTCTATCCACCCAAAGGTGTTTTTAAAACTGTTTGGATGAAGACAGCTCTTATTCTCCTCCTTGTCCTTACATTGACATAGTCACAGATGTTGTTACTATGCAAACCACTATTATTATTTTTTTCTCTTAAATACTTTCCTGGTTTCCCTTTTGCTGTGGTGATTTTTTCGTTGTTGTTGGGAAATGGAACTATTTCATTCATGGACCACAAATGTTTTCTTTTAAGTATTCAAAATGTCTCATCCTTCTATTGTGTTTTTCCAGTTTACTATAAAATGCTCCCGTCCTATTCCAATATAGTTTTGTTTAAACCTTCCATTCCCGTTATTTTTAAAATTTTCTCAGTATTGCTTTAGTTTTCTAAGATGTATCATTGCTGTCATTTTAGCGATGAAATTCTGCTGTCTCTTTCACTTTCTTCAATCCAATCTGAAGTTTACTTGTGTTTAACTGTATTGTAACACTTTTTCTCTCATGTCCTATGTCATCCATAATTTCTCTATTCAGCTTCCAGATTTACAAACTTACTTCACATTATTTAATGGTAAACTCTCTGAAGAAACAATTTGAGATTCCTATTGTATTTGTATTATTTTATTATAATAGTAGTAGTAAG
>NW_009622791.1:68421-87986 GCF_000690535.1 Cariama cristata
TGCTGCTAAACAATTTACTTTTCAATAATGGACTTAGTTTTCTGTCATAATGCCACACAAAAATGCTATTCATAAATGGTTCTTTCTTGCACATTTCCTGAGCACATTGTCGCGTTAAAAAAAAAATCAGAATTTTTCTTCCATCTTTTTTTTTCTGGATAAATAAGTAATGTGGCATTTATTCTATTTATGCTTGCAAACACTTTCATTTTCAACAACTACTTGACAACTTAAATGAATTACATTAGTAGTTACTGTGAAACTGTTAACTGGTTTATATTTAAATTTATTTTGGTTTGTATTTAAATATTTAAATTTGTTCTTTACAAAGACCAGTACTTTAAGATTAGGATCAAGTACTGCATCGGTATTTCATTCGTTTTCTTTAGTTACTCTGTGTGTGAGAAGACGTGTATGCAGTTTTCTGGATTCACACAGTTACCTTGCCTCAGTGTTTATTCTTTTTTACCTATAAAGTCAATTTAGTAGTCTGGTTGATTTCCCATTCTTCGTGTACGAACCTGCATCTTCCAATAGTTGTGTTCCTGTTGAGCAAGAAGAAATTGTCAGTACCTGTTTTTCTTGACTGTTAAGTATCAGGTGTAATTTAACAGACATTTAGGGGAAATATTCTTTCAGTCCATTGCCCCTTGTCAGCAACCTTCCTCACCTTGGGGGACAGTTCGTGCTTAGAGTATTATTCTAATATACATCTGTTGCCAAGTCCTGTTACTTCCTAGATTTGACAATTAAACATCAAAAGATACATTTTCAACAGTAACATTTATCTAGAAAAAGCTTTCTTTCTCTTTTTTTTTTTCCTTATCTTACTTCTTCCTGCCCAAGACTAGTATTTGATCTAATGTAATTTCATACATTCCTAAGGAAAATTAAGGCTATCCACATAACAATATTTACTGCCTTGGATGCAGAGCAACTTGTGCCCCTTTTTTTTAAATGTTACACATGTATTGTCAAAAATAGATGTCTACCCTCACTAGTAGTGAGTTCAGATATGAGTCAGTCCATCTGTTTCTGGCCCATACATTTTCTGTCAAGATTTTGTGTTAGGTCTTTCTATATTTTTTATTGGAGTTATTTTAAATTTTGTATTTTGTGTGTGTCTTCTAAATAATGCTAGTATTTCACCAGAATTCCATGAAAAGAGTGGAGCAAGTGAAAAAGCTAAACTAAATCTGTTATATTGTAGTTATGGAGTCTTTTGTATTAAAACTGTTGTCAGCCTCTTAAGTCACATGTTTTGTTCTTTTGTTACAAGCCAAGGCATGTTGACATTACTAACAATTCCCATATATGTTTTCACCATGCCCCCCGCCCCCCCAAACAAACAAAAAGGAGAAGGAGCCCCTTCTGTCACTGACTGTTCATATGTTCAATTCAGATCTCTCTACATCTGTATACACTGAACAGAATTGCAAAGTAAGTGAAATACCAGAGAGAAGTTTGTCATTATTGTTCTCACCATTGACTTAAGCATATTTTAAGTCTAGTTTTTATCTCTGGCAATTGAGTATGTCTTCACAGAACCATACTGGAGGTTCTTGGAATTACAAAGATATCAAGTTGTTAGCCAAATTTTTCCTGGCTAAGCAGTGACGAAAGCTGCCAGTTGATCTGAGTTTTATGTGGTGTTTTTTCTGAGGAAAACTACTGTTTGCTCTGAGATCATCAAAACTTATTTCAACTAGGATTCAACATTAGCTTTTAATTGTTGGTTCCAGAGTTAGAATGTGAATTCTCAGTTACGGAACACTGATCAGATTGTAGCTGAAGTTGTTCGTCTTGAAATTTTGCAATTAAATTAAATTAAATCCCAGTATATTAGTAATTTTAGCAGAATGTTCTAATCCAAAATGAAAATCAGATGTTCTTCATGGAAATAGGGAAGTCCAGACAATGGGTATTGTATTTAGGTTATGAGACTTATGTTCTTTTTTTTTTTTTTTTAATTTTCATTGTTTATGTTGTAGGGAAGTCTTTGCTCATTTTAAGGAACAAAACTATTAGTTTAAAGACATTTTTTAAATTTTGTATCCAAAAATATTTCTCTTGAGTTGTATAAAAAAAATCAGGTCCTCTGGAAATTCATTGCCCTCATGAATGGACTCCTGGTGAGTGAGGAATTTTTATGATTCCCTTAAAAAACAATTGCAAACATTCCACAAATAAACAGCACGTTAATTTTGGGGGACATTTTTATGAGTATTTTATAATAATTTGTTCTCCAATGTTTATTTCAGTATGGTATTTTGTAATTTTAAACTTAATTATACTAAGAATTCTCTTGTAGCAGCGGAGAGAATAGAGCTTTGGAGCATGAGTCAATGCTCTTCCATTTAGCAAGTGCAGATACAGGACCAAGTATGATATTATTTCATTAATTTCCATGGGTTCTGGAAGAAGAGCCAGAATAGTTGAGTTGCATAGGCCAGCTGCTGTCTTTCTACTTCTTTTTGCATTTTGCAATTATTTTGGCAATTTTGATCTTTCTTCCTCAACTAGTTTTTCCTTCTGTACTTTTCATTAATAAATTTCACATGTGATTTTTGATTATTTTTTTCTGGCTTCTTTCAGGGCTGTTTTTGATGAATAGTTGACCACAATAATAGTTACATTGGTATTGGCTTTTCCTGCCCTGCATGTAAACTATTGTAAGTGACAGTTCATATTTTACTGGCACAATAAACCACTGCACCATTAATGTGACAGGAGCAGCTTTTGGTACAGCAGAAACCCTAGTGTTGTTGATATTGCAGCAGAGTTTTGTTTGAAAAATTGAGGGTAAGGGGGAATGAACATCATTCGATTGCTCATTGCCCCAGGGGGATAGCAGTTGCATGCCCATAAAAACTCTCATTGTTGCTTTTGGACAAGATTTACTGTGTGTATCACTTACGTTCTCAGCAAGTTTTTCTCAACTCTCTTAATCTGTTAGGTAGAATTGAGAACTACAGAAATGTTGCAGTGCTGTGCTGCCCTGGGCATGCAAGTAGACCTTGTTCTGTGACTGGGAGCAGGAGATGGGTTAACACAGATAACTAAAGCCGCCTTCTGTATCTGCACATGAATAACAGAAATATAAAGCATAAATATGCACATCAGTATAGAGACATAGACTGATCAGATTTTGCAGATTCTTTTTCATTTAAGGGAGCCTGGCAGACTTTCAAAGGTTACTGCTGTCAGAAAATTATAAAACAGAAAAATACAAATCAAAGATACAGTGATCTCCTTCCAACTAAAACTATTTTGAGCAAGAGCAAGAAGTGACTCTGTCGAAAACCAGATCACTTCTTGGTTCTCCAGAACAGCATAAGGATAACATCAGAATGCAGAAATGACAGATCATGTGCTGATGTTCACGGGGCTAAGGAAGGGAACAAGATGCTGTGGAGCAACACTACTCTCTAGACACTGGGACTTGCCCACTGTCTCAGTTACAAAGTTCCTCACAGGGATTCCTTATTTTTTTTGTCTGCATCAGTATTCCTAGCTTGTAACTGTGACAGAGTAATTTATGCCATCATTCAGCACTGGCTTGGCCGTGACAAAAAGATCAAAGAAATGGATGTAAGCGTCAGAGTAAGAATAAGTAGGTGTACAAAATGGGTTCTTGTTAGGTGTTTTTAGGAGGGTGAAATGTTGCTGGTTTTGTGTAAGTTCAGGCTTGACTGGATTCCATTATTTCTAATTCGTTAACTAATTTTAAAAAACCTTTGCAAAAGATAAGAACTTTTATTATAGAGCAGCTGAGAAATCTTCTTCTGTGTGTACTTCTCCACTCTGGTGTTTGTATAAAACTCACAGAAGCAGAAAGAGGGTCATTAAAACCCAAAATCTGTTCCTGCTATATTACTCTATTAAAAAAATGGCATTTTTACTTTTTAGTTGCTAAAGAATAATTTTAATTTTAGAGATTCAGAAATACTCAACAGTTTACTGGCTATAAAGACCTTTGATATCAGATGATACTATTCTGACTCATGGAACGTAATGCTGTCGGGAGCCATACAGTAAGAGGCCTGTTCACACACATCCAGTGACAAGTCGTAGTGATGAACAGTCCCTTTATAGTGGGGCTTCTACGAAATAGGAAATCTCACATCCTCTGTGCTGGCTGGGAGATTAATTGGGGAAAGCTAATATCACTAGGTAGCATGTCAGCAGTTCCAAGTGAATTAAAGGAGAGGAGAGCAAATTGAAACTTGGGTGTCATCTATAGTAATAATACAATACTGAAACTAAGGACGTTTTCAAGTTTCTGTTGCAGCCATTGTAGTTTACTCAGCTGTATCTTAAAACTATGTGTATACTAATCTCAAATAATTTGTAATGAATTTTGCAAACTCCTTTAAAATTTTATTATGTAACTGTCCTACTATTTCCCCAAATAAATGCCTGCAAATAAATTTCTTGCGGGTAAACCGTTCCACACTTCTGTAAAAAAAGTTAGTGGATAAGTGAATTATCACAGAGAAAGCATCACATTCAGATTGTATTTTCCTCAAAGTTCTTCACAATACAAAGTCAATGTGCAACCTCTGTTTGAAATAATTAGCAGTGGTTTACTGGGGGAATTTTGGTACTTTCATGTTGTACTAGCTTTTGATCAAAATTTCCCTAAAAAATTAATTCTAGCCATCTGGATTAAAAGGTTCTCTTAATCTTAAATACAGATTGTAACTCTTTCTTTTTGAGTGAACGGCCATAAAATTCTGGCAAGTTTCCAGCTTTCTTCATTAAAGCTTTCTTTATTATGGTTTTTCGACCATTAAATGATTGTTATGCACAATGGGTACTTGCTTATAATTTGCTGAAACTGGGAATCAGTTACAGCAGTAATCCAGTTCGGTAATTAAGAGAGAGCATGTTTATACCTGCTAGGATCTTCTGAGAGCTACTAAGGGTGAGGAAAAAAAGAAGAGTTGAAAGGCAACAATTTCTGCTACTAAAACATTTAAGCATTCTAATCTGACAGTATTTTATGCTAGGTTGTGGAAGTGTGACCTGCATAATAATTACGTTTGAACCAAAATTTGTGGTTGTGACATGGCTAAAAGGACAGTTTAATTTTTCGTAAATCTTCTCACATCTTTTATTTTTGTTTTGGGTTTAGAAAGGAATGTTCATTTCTAGCAGAAAAGGAACAATCGGGGATCCTTAAATCCTATCCAAGTTTTGTTTCTGCTCTTGTATGGTTTTTGTCAGCGAGTTCGATCTCACTTTCATTGTTTTGTCTCCTGTAAAGTTTTGAAAAATTGTGAGAAAATTACTAGGTTTAAAATTATTTTGAAAGCGAGTATTTCACAGGGATGTGTGTCATTTACATTTATATTTTGGCTGTTGTGGAGGTGAAAGAATTGTGAACTTATCTTAGCTGCATAGTTGAACTGTTACGGACAAGGAATAGCATGAAATAGCTGATGGTATAATTTAATCTGATTCTTAGCAGTACGTTAATGATAATCTAAAGTATATACATGATAACTATACTAAACTTTAGAAAATATTTCTTAAAACAGTGAAGTTATGTAGCAGCTTTGCAATACTTTTTTCCCCTAACTTAATGTCTGCCCTATCTGCTAACACTCCATCTTTGAGATTCCTTTTAGAAAATTACCACCTAGAAGAGTTTTCTGAGAACTGAATCTGTGGAATTTTAGTGAGATGAAGCTGCTTAATTAAATAATTTCATTTAAAATTTTACAAGCATATATTTGGCTGAAAACAGTTTTCTACCACAGCTGAGAACTAGAGAGATGCAATCGCTGTGTGTGCAACAAATTCCTGCCTTGAAATTAACTATTAATCTGCAGTAAATCATACATACAGTATGTCAGAACTTTGCTTTTTAATATATTTTTTTCTCTTGATCTCTCAAACTAAGGAAATACAATGTACCTTGTGGACTGAAATGTTGTAGGCTGTGGGACTAAACAAGATGGAATAAAAATTAATGAAAGCTACAGAATTTAAGTGCTCTTTCCACAAAATCTAGCTGGAATTGTTGATGATGTAATCAGGAGTTTTCAGTCTTGCTAAACAAATAGGGAATATGAACTTGAATAAAAACAGTACTTCATAATTTTCTGGTTTTACTCAATGTAGTGAACCCTAGTGGTCTCGTGAACATACAATTGAAACATGCAAGTCCTTTGACGGTAGTTTAAATAACTTGGAAATTCAGAGTTACCTGAAAAATCCCTTTTCCTTTCATAAAAATATTTTCTTTTCCTCTTTATAAGGGTGGTTTTTTTAATACGTTTGTTGATTTTGGAAAAAGTAAAAGGCGTTTCTTGTGAATCTAATCTTCTCAATGGCAAGCCCTTGCACTTCCTTTGCCAATAGTTTATTTCATATGTATTCAGTCCAGTTTTCTTTTCACATATGTGAAATAACAGTTTGGCAAGTGGTAAACAAAATATATACAGTGAAGAAAAAAAGACATATTTTTTTAAAGTGAAAAGATTTGTTTTATGAAATAATCCTTTCATTGAAGTGAATAATTAAAGCTAAAATAAATAAGATCTTATAAGAGATTGCACAGTAATTATATAACTTTTAAGGAACAAGAGTTCATGGTAATGAAGTATTTTCATTTTACTAGGTTTTTCTTGGAAGAGTACAGTATCATGTGATGATACACCATAGTGTATGAGAGTAGTTTGCTGGTACAAAATCCAAACATCACAAAGTAATTTCCAAAGAACAGATGTTTATCAGTTCCCTCTTATGGAAGAGAGCAGAAAGGTTCTTATTTAAAGTTTGTCAACTGGGACTCCAGTGTAACTTCACAGTAGGCTTTTATACAGAGTAACTGAGTGCTTGTGTATGACCCGTGAAGGATTTACTTTTGAAGAAAGAAAGTTGCTTATGTGACTACATAGTCAATAACCAGAGCATTACCCATTATAGCTGTGAGAAAAACTAGCTAGAGGTATTCCTGTTTCAGTAAATATTTGGCATGGCTTTGTTTCATTATGGCCCATGCAAGGCTTCCTTAACTCTTGGAAACTGAGAATTAGTTCACCTTTGGTATTTAGAGTAATGGTGACAAGACTTCCTCTTTCCTAGTCCTCGTCTCTTAGCAGTATTTTTAAACGGTAGTAGGGGTAGAGGACAGAGGGAGATTTCCTTTTGTTTAAGGCAGTACTTAAAATACACAGTAAAGACACGTGAATTAAATTTTTCCAGGAAGAAAAGCATGTGGGCCGTGAGCCCAGTGGTTAAGTCTGTACTTTGACACTGGGAAAATTACCTCTGTTTCTCATGTCTTCCTAATTTTTGTCTATATGTCTCTTAGCTAAGTTCTCTGGAGCAGATGCTCTATTTCGGTTCATTCTTGTTCTGTACAAGCAGAGTGGGATTCTAGTCTTTCTGAAACAAGACTTAGTATGCAGCCAAACATATTCCCTGGAGTTAAACCTTCTAAGAGGGGAAAGATCTTGGACAATTACATGGAAGTCTCCTGCTAGATGTATGTTAAAAGGGCTGCTGTTGAGGAAAGAAACCAGATTCTTAGAGGACCCTGAGCTGGCACAACTCTGAAAACACATCTGTGTGAAATGTGGATTGCTCTTGAGTTCACATTATGAGGAGTGCCTTTAATGAGAGTGCTTTGTTTCAAGCGTAGACTGTTTAAAACAGGTAGGTATTGATTAAATTGGAGTGACAGACTACCTCAGCATAGGTCATGAAAATTCATTTCATAATGCTCTCACAACTTTTAAATTTTCACTAATAACATAATTGAGAGTAAAATGGAAAACAGCAATTCCCAAGGCAAGATGAAGAAGACATTAGAAACAGATGAGCCGCCTTACAGTGTTATGCTGAGTTTTTCCAAATATTCTAGTCATACATAGTCACTTCTGGCTATGGGGAGGTAACAAAGCTAGGTGTCTTGAAAGCTGCACACAAAAAACCCAAAGTTTACCGTCTGCTACCAACACCACAGACTTGGGGCAGGGGAATCACTATCGGCTGCTGAATTGACAAGGTCATGCCAAAGCGATGAATTTGGAAACAAAATATTTAGCCTGCAAAAGTATATTAATGCTTCCCCAAGCCATCCAGCCAGTCATCTCAGCTGAAATGTTTTGTTAAAGCAAGTTCTTGTACCCAACTGAACAAACATTACGTTAGTTGACTCTAGTTATCTCCAAATATCTGTTGTTATTAAGTGCTGTATCGATTACTGGCCTTTATTTATAGCTCATGAAATACAATTGAGTGTTATTGAAAAATATAGACACTGAAGCTCAACTATCACATTGTAATATATATTTGTTTAACTGGTTATAATTAATAATTTTAGCATGTATTTTATGTAATTTTTGATTTATATAATTTTTGTGAATTATATACAAAATTTAATTTAGGTCACATTCTTTTAATTTTTTCTTGTTTTCTGAGCATACAGGTTATTAAATAGGAGCTACTTATAGGCAATAAAACAAACACAAAAGAAATGTTTAAATCAATGCCTTTGCTTTTCCTTGAAGAGTATTTTCTAGAAGGCGATTTATTTCATCACTTGACTTTGCCTTCGTGATGGGATGTTGTGCTCTTAGTGTATATGGATTCATGTCTTTGATATGCATGTGTTCTTGTTGTTCTTCAGTGTTCAACTGTATATTATTCAAAGTCTTGTTTTCTGTCGTCTTATACGTCTCAGCTTTTCTTCAGTAGATTATGATTTGAAAAATAAAATGTTTTCCTTGTCTCATCTAGTTAACTAGTGTGATTGATGAGCATACATGTAAACTTTACTGGGATGTTGAGTTTTTATCTTTTTGAACCTCGTTAAGAATTTGACCCCACATCTGAAGATTCATTGTTATTTTCCTATTATATTGAATACAAACTGAATCATATCATAAGTGACCCCAGAGTATTATCTGACACCCAGAGACATTCTCAGGTGATGTATGTTATAGGTAGGTGTGGGTATAATGTGCTGTTGACCAGCAACATATACTTGCCACTGGTTTAAATGTAACTGCATTGCTCTCCTGTGCTAATTTGCGTTAAGGGTGTATCAATATTCTCTGTGCCATGTCTGTGGGTGGGTTTTTGCATTACAAGTAATTTTAATATAGCATGTACCAAAACTGTGTTCTTACTAATTAACAGATGTATTACGACATAATCGAAGGGCAATTTGAAGTGAAAAAGTAAACTACAGCTCATACCTCTTCAGCATGCTTGCATGTTGTTTATCTGATTCTTTGCTGTCATGCAGAGTCTTCTTTGATTCTGTACTATGGTTTCCTAGAATACCACTATACTGTTGCAAAGCTTAAATCAACTATTCCATTTTTTTTTCAATTATTATAAGTAGAGGATACAGTTAAAGATATTTTAATCATGTATTTGCCTGACTGCTTTCACAAAATAACTAAAACACTCAAGTTGATTTAGGTATCTAATGTTGCCAGATAATGTGATAATTCCAGGGGGGAAAGGGGAAGGCTAGAAAGAAAGCAAAACCTACTTTAAAAAAAAAAAAAGGGGCAAAACAAAACTGAATGCTGATTTTTATTTCCTCTGTGATAGTTCTAGTTACAAAACAGAAAACTTCTGACATTGAAACTGCATATTCTTAGCTGGATATGCATTCTTTTACAGTTAATTTCTATAGTCCAGCTTAAAGAGATGTATTTTTCCAGTGAGCTTGTTTACCAACTATTTCAGCATTGCTCTCTTTTCTGTGCCTGATTATAAATGCATATGTACTTGATTTGGCATGGGCAGTTGCATTCTAACAATAACATAACAAAAAATTCATGGTGAATTGAATGATACTTTTGGTTCATTTTAGTTCTGAAATGTAGATGTCAATCTATAATTTTAGCAAATATCAGGAATGTTTTTATGCTAACATACAGGATCTTGTTGCTAATCAGAGTATGTTAAGGCCATTCCTATGCAAATATTGTGTGTTTTTGGAGAGTCTTTCGCACAAAGCCTTCTACCACAAGCCCTTTTCTCTTACAAAGAAGTAATTTGTAAGTAAGTAATTCTTTGTAAGTAATTCTTACAAAGAATTACTGAGGTACAGTGGCTATCTGAAGAATGTTGATTCAGGTTTACTCTTGTGGTACATTGATAATAAAGTCAGGTTTTTAGGCATGGTCTTTTCATGATTGTAACTGTAATGCTAATTTATTCCTGCAATTCTTTCCATAGTGCAGACAGGCTTTCCCTGTTCCCGTTATTTGTATTTAATTTAGATATTTGTATTAACATTCAAATGTTTAAATTAGAATTTAACAGTATTTAGTGATATTCCTCTTTTATGTCATGAGTTACAATTAGCATAGTTACTGTGCAGTGATTGTACCATTTTAAGGGCTGTGTTTTTAATAATTGAAAACAATATATGTTTTTTGCAGATATCTTTACAAACTACAGTTCCATATGATTTGCTCTGTGGAAAGGGGAAGGGAGTTAGGGTAGATTACATCTGAAGTATTCATATGATGCTTATAGTACTATTGTGTATTTTTGGAGATGAAGGATTAATTTGACAAGTAAAGCCTCTGGGGTATTTCCCAATATCTATCAGAATTTTCACATGCAGTGATCTTCTCTGAGATCTTAAACTCCTTGAAGTTACTCAATTCCAGTCAACATCTTCGGGTTATAAATGAGTTCATAATTAACATAACTGAATTTTAACAGAAATTCACATATTCACTCCTTGAAAGCTCTTGCTTGTGTAGCAGACTCTGCCCAGCTATCCTCAGTAACTTTTCTTGGGAAAATAAGAGAAATTCAAACTTAATAAACAAGTATGCAGGTATTACAAAATTTGATTCCTAATTACACTGTCTTACACTTGGCACTTCATCAGTTATCATGTCTCAAGTGTAATTGGTTTCACAGTGTTCTCACATTCCCCTCTTCACAGATGGAAGAAGAAATAAATAAAAAAAAATGTATCTTCAGCAAATGGGACCCCTATATTGCCACTTCTCCTTTAGGACACTGTCTCATGCTGTTTCTTATGGAGCTCTGTCACATTTAGCTGACTAGTAGAGAAAAGAAGAAACTTAAGCAATGAATATGTAGCTAATAAATTAACTATGTATTTATGCGTTGTTGTGTTTTGTTCCTAAGGAAGGGATTTAAAAGATCAAAATATAAAAGTTGTATTGGAAGTGGCTTATATCTGTTTTTCTCTGTTCTACAGTCAAATTTCATTCCAGTGTATTAAAATACTCATCTTCAGATATTTGGACTGTGGGATAAAAATAACACTAAGTGCAAATTTGCTCAGTGGCTTTTGTATGCACTTAGCTCCTACACTATGCTAATAGGGCTGTGTCTGACATTTTTTGCTGCTGTTATTTGAAAAGAGGTTTTGTTGTTAATACTTCAGCCAAACTGATAGGGCTTCATGTTTGTAGAGCGTTGTGTCATGATTCAAACAATGCGAGTCCTTAGAAATGTTAGGCAAATAAACTAAACCTGAAAGAAGCAGGTTATCTTGCCCTCTGAGTGGTTAGTTGATACAAGGGACTTAGCATTTTATGAGTGCTAATGTTATTATTCATCAAATATTTGAATAAGAGAAAAAAGAGGAGGGATTTGGCATGCCTTCAGAGTCATCTTCCAGGTCTTCAACAAAACACTAGCACTTGCTTGTCTCTGTTTCCACGGGTGCATAAGTCATAAGAAAGCAATTTTAAAAAAAAAAAATCAACCAAGAATGGACATACAACTGGAAAGTCAACTTACAAGACTTGCAATTAAGTTATGTAAAATTTTCATAAATGTATCTGGCTAGTGTTCCCAGAGAAGCTCTGGTGTTGAACAGGCATCCAAGCTAATGTGAAGCTAATGCTTCTCTCCCTCCTCCACTTTCTTTTCCACAGTGTGTTTCTAAGTGTGCAATTCTAGACTGTTGGGCCATGATCTAGGCTTGTTCTGTTTTGTTTTGGCATTTTAGTTAATTGGCTAACTACCTGTGAATCAGAATTATAGCTGTGGCAGTATGGTCCTTGTCAATGTGGTATAAAGATGGAATTCTTTGTTGGAGGGGTTGTTTTTATTTTGCGTCCAGACAGCTGTAGAGATACTTCTCTGGCTGCGTGCAAATGCAAACCTCTGAGTTATATAAGATGCTGGCCAAAATCTAGCATGTTAGAATATATTTGCAGAGGGAAACTCAAGACTCTTAGATTGTTTTGAAAATTAAGAGGTTAAACCTTCTTTGAAAAGGCTTAGTAAGTGCTGGATTTTGGAACTATTTATGCTTTCATGCTGTCTTTGTTTTAGTTATCTTAAATACAAAAATATTCAGCAACCAGGGAATAATTCTTTACTGTGTGCAAGTTGTCTTTTGGGATATTTTCTTAATTAAATGTGTTGGATATTTTAATACTTGGAGCAAAAAAAATCAAATGTCATTTGACTTTAAAGATACTGTTTTTCCTGCTTGGAGGAAAATAATCTTAAATTGAGAGTGTGTCTTTGCTTGTTTTGACTTGTTAGTCTTTAAATAAAACAACCTTTTACCTGTTTTGACTGAATTTTTTCTTGTAGTCAAAAAAGTAAGATTATACCTGTCCATTGTTTCATTTACTATAGTATTAGTTATGGTATTGTTTATAGGGAAGTTGCATCTTAGAAACTAGGTTTCAATACCTATTCAAATTAAGATCAAGGTTAACTTAAAGAAAAGGGACACTGTGCAAAACAGCTCTGAATATAAACGATACAGGCTTTGTTTGTATGAAGCTGAACAAAAATGATTCTGCTATTGTGAAGAAAAAAACTTTAGCCATTTTTAATTTTACAAACCAATAGTCTTGATTGTCGTCTGTTCAACAAGAATGTGGTGGCGTGTCAAGATTTTTACTGTAAATTACCTCTGTTTAGAGAGGTCTTGATTCTGAGAACTTTCCATAGAATCCTGAGGAGTAGGTTTGGTTTTAAAAGTGATTACATTCCACATTTTCGCACTTGTATCTAATTTAAAAGGCTTGTGGTTTGTTTTTTTTTACATAATCCCCTAAGCCTAATAAGGACACTGCACTAGGAGCACAAAATTTCTGTTTTTCTGAGCGTGCAATGCTGTCAAATGCGGGAAAGCAAGAGGGTGAATTTAAGCAGTGGGACACAGTCTTTAGTTTCTTACTGTTAGTTTACACATACGGTATTTGATTGCACAGTAGTAACATAGTCAATCTGACATGCCTACCACAGGTGTGTGATTTTACAGCTAACATCTAGGAGGTACTGGATACTTATACGCAAGAGGTAAATGTTCATGCTTTTTTTCCTTGATTTGTTTCTTGATGTGTCAAAAGAAGTTGCAGAGCTTGCAACTGGTTCCTTACAAGTGGGAGTAATTCTTTAGAGTGAAGAAAGTGACATGAGTCCAGGCTGAGGAGAAGTTTTAAATGGGATGAGTTTCCTTTACAGTTGCGTGCAAACTATTTTTGCAGACAAACCAGTTTTGGACAAGTTGAAAATCTTTCAAGGATGCCAAAGGAAGTTTTGCTATTAACTTACATATAGAGTAATAAGGTTCAAGCCTTCCTTGATCAGAAAACTGATTCAACTTTTGTGATTTTTAAGATAAACTAAGGAGAGTATCTTGACTGAATGGTACCAATTTTGGTGAACTCAGTAGTTGCATAATTTCACAAGCTCCATTGTGATCTGTGTAACCTGTTTTTCATACAAATCATGTGCAAGAGAAGTCAGGTACTTCAAAACAAGTATTAGGCTGTGTTGAGAATCTGATAAAAAGTTCATAATTTAATGTCTACAGCTACAGTAAAAACTTCAGCAATTTATAATGTACACTGACTTTATCTTGTGAAAGTGGACTGTTCTAATGCACTGTATCTTGTAGAGTAAATTTCAAGCTGTGCACTTTTGAATTAACAGTGCTAGTTGGTGCACTGATTGAAAATGTGACAATTTACATTTATCCTCTAAGTGATTAATGTACAACATTATTTGAAAGTTTAGTATGATGTTGGACAATTGATTAAATTTATGAATTATTTGGGAACACTTTTGAGTTTCCCTTTCAGAGTCTCACAACATGAATAATTGAAAATTGGTTCTAGCTACTCCTACTGGAAGTAGAATATGAATTAGATTGCTTTTTCTAGATTAATTGGGAATGAAGCTTTAAAAAATGCAATTGGGTGTAAATTATGCAAGACTTGTTTAAGCTGTAGTTTTTTAAATCATACACAAAACAGTTTAAAAAGCATGGATAATGTGTCCTAGCACATTAGTTTTCTGTGTCTCAGTGTGAAATGGCTTTCAGTTTACTTGGAAGACTTGTGTTGGATACTCAGTTTTTGTATCTAAATGCAGTACCTATGCATACATTAATTTAAGTACTGTAACTTTTTTATAGTAAAGTAAAATGGTGAAAGATTCTTAATTTTCTGAACTAATTTTCAGAATGTGTTGCAGTATTGTGTTGTCTGCTCTTGAAATACGTAAATCTTAAAACCAGTGTTAAAATCAGTTATTTGTTTTCTGTGGTCTTGCCTAACCTAGCAATAGATACACTATTTTGTGGAAACAAATATAATTGACTTCATCTACTTTTAACTATTTGACTCTGGCTACTAAATTAACTTCTCCATTCTCTGAATAGTTCCCCTGACAAGAAGTCCCTCTGTTTCCTGTTCTTAATTCTTGCCTGACTGTGTGGATTGAGCTGTGTGACTTAACATTAAAATGAGGTGGTGTGTGTTCCTTCCCAGTCATAAGACATATCGCCTTATTCCAGGAAACACCACCCACTATTGTTTCCAAGACTTTGCAGATCTTATGTACATTAGGTAATTTAATTGTGATACAGTAATTAAAACCAGAAGTTCTTTTACTGCCCACAAAAGCTGTATTATGTTTTTTATAATATATATTATAATATATAATTTTGCATTTTAAGGGAAAAATTGGTTTTGGTTAGTTCTCAAATAAAAAGCCTTGTCATAATGGAAAGGAGATTTTTAAGATGAATTAAATATAAAGAGTAGAGAATATGTGCTGGTCTGTGCCTGTAAGGGAGACAGCAAGATGTGGAAACGGTTATTTATAGAATACTTTGAGCTTTCAAAAGACTGTAGAAATTGAAATTCTGGAGAATTCATGCATGTAATCCAGCAAGATATAAACAAGATTACAAGGAATGCTGGACTTTTATTAATCTTTTAAAAACATGTTCATACAAGACTTCTAAGAACTATAAATGGTAGCACTAAGGATCTGTTTTCAGTTGAGCTCTTCGCTTGTGCACTCTGCAAATGCATCAAATTGTGTATATATGAGAAGTGGTTGCTGCATTTTCTCCCTGGAAGCCTTCAGGTATCCTTACACCTCAACTTCTAATGCTATCTCTGATTGTAAAGAACTTTGAAAATAGCAAATTATCATAGTGTGTTGTGTACTGGAAATGTAGGAACATGGTGATAACAAGCCACAGTGGAAAAAGGTCTCATTTTCCACTCCAATTATTACTTAGAAATTTTAGAAAGTAGTGATAATAATTCCCTCGACAATTTTTTTTTTTGGCTCCTTGTTTTTCACTGAAGCAATAGAATTAATTTTTGAAAAATAAATATTATAGCTTATCTTGAAAAGGATTCTTTTCTCAAGGGTCAAACCTTGGTAAATTGATGAACTTCTTCCAACGGTAGGATTAAGATCTTGATGTGCCACATTTATCAAAGACATTATTCCATTAGTGCAGATAGTATTTCAGTACTGTGAAGTCTTTGCAAGCTTCTGATTCAAATGCTTGCATTAACAAGAATTATACTATGGTATAATGAAATCTATAGAACATGTTGCAGCGCTGTATTACCTCTGCCAAGGAGCATCATTGTGCATTTCAGCTGAAAAGATCCGCCAAATACTGAGATGAGTCTATGAGTCTGAAAATAAATATTTTGATTGGCCGTGTCTTTTAAATGCATTTCAATTGATTTTATTAAGACTGGCATTCTTCCAAAACTGCTGAACAAACACTTTGGGATCTGATCCTTCATCGTTTAAATAAATGCCAAAATTCCAATTGACTTCAAAGAGAGCAGAATTAAGATCTTCGTCACCGAAAGATACATTCTGATTTTATCTCATAAACAGGAGGGTCATGCATGATAGTTTGTCTGAAAGACAGCAATAAGTACCTGAAGGGAAGTGGTAATTGGGTCAGTGAGTCATCTTCATTCGAATCAGCACTGAAGGCATATATTAGTTTGCTTGGGGAAGGCAACATAGCGTTAAAGATGTTGTCTCTCATTAGACATACTGTTAAGCCGTCAAGTACTAGCAGCTTGCCCTTAACAAGCAAAGTCCTTCAGTGTTCCAGTTGCCCAAATTATTGATTGCTTCTGTCTTTTTAAATTGTTGCCGTGATTCTCAATTTTGAGTTTGTGATGTGGAACAGTTAGCTATGGTCCTATAGCTGTGGCAGTCTAAGGAATAAGCACAGCAAGGTTTGTAGAGAAGGCAATACCTTGTATTAGACGTACTGACATAGTTGGAAAGCAAAAGAATCTCTGATATAGAACGTTTACATGCAAAGGAAAAGTTACAAAATTTAGGCTGGCTGAAGCTGAATGATTTGCTCTGAGACTGAGTAGTAGAGTTTCTCCTTGGCTTCACAGTCATCCAGTCATTTCCATTTCCCTTTTTTTCTGTTAGGAACTGGTTTTAGATTCTATTTGGGTTTTGTTCTTCAAAGGTAGGTCACTTTCTTAAGTCATTTCACAGTGCAAATTCATAAACAGTTATATTGACCGTCACTAAAAGCATGATAATCTGCAGCAGTAGGCAAGAGTGAGCAAGCAGAGAGCTTGTTAGGCTGATTTCTCTGCCAAAGTCTACATATCACCCAGGCTACAGCTGGAGTTTAAATTTATCAGATAATTGGAGAGAATTAAGTGGTCAGGCCTAAATGAGGAATGTGAGCTCAGAGGTGGTTTGATTTGATGGAGAGAGATGGGTGATTTTATGAAGACTGTTTTGTTGTTGATAACTGGATACTTATCATATTCCAGACAGCTTTGGGTTCTTTTCATTTGTCTTAAGACTATTTGCTGTAATATATTTTCTGGAAAATTTTAGATTAAAAAAAAACCTGCCTAAATATAGCTCTTTATTAACTTCTTCCTTCCAAATTCTCTGCATCTCCTCTCCCTTCATCTGTCTCACTTTCTCTTCTGAATCAATGATGGCAGCTATACCCATTTATGATTCTCTAGTTTAAACATAATTTTCCTGCATTATTCCAAACCATGCACCAGTTTTTTTAGTTGCAGTGATTTCAAAAATCGTTATTTTTGCTGCTTCATGTTCCTGTTCACAATCTGGATAATATATGGTATCTGTAAGAAATTATCCATTTAAGAATCAGGGCTTGAAGAGAAAAATTGCAGATAGCTGACACTTTATTGGTTGATTCTCTACTCAAAATACTTTGACTGTAGAGATGTATCAATAAATAAGCCAGAACAGTCTGTTTGCAGGAAGATGGGTAGTCAAAAGGACAGCTGATAGCAACAGTGGGGTTTGATAAGGCACACTGATTCCATCCATAGGCAGTACACAGGCCTCAGACTACAGCGTGAACTCGAGAAACAGATTTCTGATTAGCTTGAACATGTCTTAGCAAATGATGACATCATGACAGAAGTCCTGGAGTGCTACTGTAACATAGTTATTTAATACCAATGAGCACTGAAGAAAAATAGTTACAAGTAATGCCAATTTTAATGATTTTACTTTCTGTTGACGGTTCATGTGTAGTCGTTTGATGTAGTGCAGAAGAGGGGAGTAGGACAGTGTCTTTTGAAGACAGTCCAATATGTGCAGTAACATGTAACATGAAACTGAGCCTGCAGTTTAATGTTATGAGGTACTAACGAAGACTGCGCTCAGAGTTGGCTACTGTGTCTCAGCTAATGGACGGTAACATCTTACTGTGATAAGTGATAGTCAGGATATAAGAACATTCCTGGGTTTTTTATTTTCAGAAACCTCGGTATCGCTAATTGAACACTATTTGCATAACAGAACTTAGCTCCAATATTTACCTCTTTTTATTACAAAATGTTTAGAAGAAGGCCTAATGTTAGTAAAGATAGTTAAGACAGACTCAATAACCTGTGGTAGACAAGCTTCATTTCTTGCATTTCAGAGTCAGAGTGTACAGATGTTTGTGGGGAGAATGTTCTTAGCATCCAAAGACCCAGATTATGGGTAAGGTTTTCTGCTTTTTGATGGCAGGCTTCTTTCTAGTTAAACAAACAAACAAAACAAAAAATGTTTTCCTTTGAGCCAGAGACGGGAATTTCATTCAGCTGTGAAGACAGCTGATTTGCCTTGGGGCAAAATATATGAAGAAACAGATGTCCAAAAAAGGAGAAGCACTAGGGAATAAAACAATTGCAATTGCTGAATAAGAGTTTATAAATAAAGTATGTGAAAGCTTACTGTACATAAACTAAAATCAAATTTAAGATTACTGCATGCTGTGTAGTATCTTAAATGGCTTATCAAGCTAACTTACTGATTTTGCATTCACAGTCTTGTTTCAGGCTTTGTACTACAACAGAAAATTTTTGCCATGTTCCATAAGTGTACGCACATCATGTAAATATAAAGCATATTGTTTGAAGTTGAATGTTACCTGGATTTTTCTTGAGCTTATTTTAACTATATTTGTTAGAGCTTTTCTGTTTATAAAAAATTAATGACAACGTAAGTCAAAACATTTAAAAGCTCAAATTGACATTGTAGTGTTGTGAACTCCCTTTGAATTTTGCAAATTCCCGAAGCACACTCTCTACAGATCTTATAATGTCTCTGATTATAAGTATTTAATTTTAGGTAGTGGAATAATTCCTCAAGATGAAAGAAGTTACTGTTTAGACTCTCTATTCTGGCTCTTGGTGAACACTTTTATGCATCTTGGTCATTATTTTAATTGTTATATTTGAAAAGTCTTATTTGGGTGTAATTTGGATATTCTTAGGTACTGTGATAAGCCACTAGTGTCTGTTGGGGTTGTATGTCTGTCCCTAATTCAAATTTATGTACTGTCAAAAAAAATAGTATTCTGCTGCTGAAACTGAACATTTGTTCACTCTAGCTTTGTGGGAGGAAAAAAAAAATCTCCTTACCTTATATGTATAGGTCAGCATGAAACATAGCGGTTTGGTTTTGTCTTAAGAAATTATCTTACTTTATTTCCTTGCTGTTGTTTCTTTTCACTGTTTCTGAAAAAAGGAAACACTGATTAAATAAGCATTGAATGTATATCAAAGACAGAATTGTTTCCAGGGATAGTTCTTCATCTTTATGTTGTAAGAATAATTATAATGAATTTGATTTGTAATTACTGCTGGAGCAACAATTCTGAGCCTAGTCAAGATGCAGAAGGTAAAAGATATGGTGGGATAAGTCTGGGCTTTCACTGGAGAGAAAAATTCTGTTCTTACTTGCCTAGTGTTAAGTACGGAGCTTTCTCTCGTGCCCCCCGCCCACTCGCGCCGGCT
>NW_009622791.1:88017-111161 GCF_000690535.1 Cariama cristata
CTTCCTTCCCCCACTCCTATAGCCGTAAGCACTTTGTCGTGTTGACACTGGCAATCGAACTGTCTTGCTTTGAGTATGAAAGAACTACTTTTATCATTTCTAATATGCAGCCTAGGGCCAAAACAGACAAAGTAATTTTAAAGGACTAGGTTCAGAAGGGGGCTGGAATTCCCATCGTAAAGCCCTTGGGAATATGACTTCAGTAACTAACTCTGAAGCAGTTATTTGTCATAATGACAACTGTTGGTCTGTCTGTACTTAGTCAGCTGAGTTCCACACTGTTTGATGGTAACTAGCTTGTTGCCATCAATCCTTAAAAACCAAAAATGGTTTGTTATGATCAGAGCTGTCAGGAGACACCTATATTGTTTAATCTGGTTCTTAAACTTCAACAATCATTTTATTCCATATTTCTTAAAGAAGTTGGTCTGGATCATTTTTTGGAAACTTCCAAAGAAAAACCTGATTCTGCAGGCAAATGTAACATCAATACTGAAGGCTACTTTCTATCAGGGAGTATCTTTGTGTGCCACTGATATCTTTTCATGTCTGGGGTTTTCTCTTTTAAGTCCCATATGGCCCTGTCCATACAGACCACCTCTGCTTTGTCCAGTGTTTTACCTATGTTTTGTCTTAAGGAACTTTTTTATTCTAGCACCTCTTTGTCCTTTGTATTGTCAGTCACCATAAGCTTTTTGATGTCTACCCATCCATGCATCTTGTGACTTATCTTTCAGCTTGTCTTAAAAATAATTTTACTTCATATCTATCTTCTTTTGAACTCTCATCACCACTGCTGTCGGTTTTCTGACACCCTTCTTTTACTGCAAGAGACTTCCAGTCTGTAGTGATATTAGAACCCCAGTTAATACCTTTTTCATCTCAGTTTCTATGAAACACTTGTAATAAATCTCCTTTAGCTCATTTTTCATAGAGCTGTCACCAATAATCAGACAATCTAAAGATTTTTATTCTTCAATCTCATTGCTGCATGATTTCATCAGTTTATGTGCTGCCCTTTCTTGAGATGCATCTAATTTGCCTTTTTGGTGTGGATTATAAATCAAGGTGACACCACCATTTTCTCAAAGTAGCAAAGGTTACCTTTATTAATGTAAGTATACCATACCATATAAATTAAGGAACATAACTGTATCACCTCTGCTACATTGTCCTGCTCATCTAATGTTCTTTGAGTCCAGTTCACAAGCATGAAGAAATGCAGTAATTATCCCATTCCCCATTGTCTTTTAATAACCCTTGACTCACTGCATAATTTTCCATAAGTTTTTATGGTACTTCTAATCTTTGTGCATGAACTTTTGTAATTGGAATAACTTGGAACTTGTTCTGCCTTGTGAATGATTTGTTGGTTTTTGACTTCTTTCTTCTTGTTAGCAGCAATGCCATAATTAAAAAAAAAATTCCCCTAAATGAAATAATGTGATGTGCCTGCCCAGCTTTATACTTGGTTTCCATATGAATTTCATTTTTCCTTGGTGTAGGAAAAGTACTAGTCTAGAGATAAATCCCCTTTTGATTGGCTGCTCTAAATAAAGCAAACAGCCATTGTTTCTAAGCTAATGTCAGTGATGTTATCACTGCCCTAGATTAGAACTTGACGGCAGCTTGCAGACATCACTGGAGAAACATCATTCCTTCTATTGAACCTGATCTTTCAGGTTTTTTTCCTTGTGAAAACCAAATCCTGCTCAGTTATTTGATGGGACGTGAAGCCTAGACATAGTTTTCTATTCTGAAGGGTTGGAATTTAAAATGTTTAAACTATTTATTAAGTTTATTTGTATATATTAATTCAGAATTTGCTAAAATACGTCTAAATAACTTAATCTGCTACCTGGTGTTGTGTCTTTATCACCTGCAAGGCTTAAGATTCTCCAGAATGCAAAATTAAACTGAAGGGAAGAGTATGTATTTCCATACAAATAAAACATTTCCTCATGGTTCCACACTGGCCCTTCTCTGTACACAACAGAATCAATATACCTTTGGGCTCTGAGAGCCATAGCATGCTCTAGATGAGACAGAGAGATCCAAACGCAGTAAGATTTGTATGCTAATTTGTGTATGGTTTTGTTTAATACTGTGCTGGTTGTCTGGACCTTAACACAGTCTTGTGGAGCTAGATTGACCCACGTTGAAAAGGTTATGAAGCTGCTCTTTACAGAGCTGGTGCTTCACTTATTATTTCATAGTCAGTGTACAGATGCATCTTAAAACTCTTGCTTCCAATAACGTGATACAGGTAAAGGAGAGGGTATGTGTTGAAAATTGAGATACCGCTGCCAGAGCAGGAAAACAGCATTTGGCTGTTTGTAGAGCACAAAGCTGCATTTATTCCTTGCATAGTTGATTTACATGAGATCCACCTCGATGCTGTTTCTAAATATCCTTTTGTATCATGCAACATATTCTGTAGGTGAATAGCTTTTGGCTGTTTCGGAACATGGATTAAAAAATTTGCTAGAATATCTTAGAAAGAAACCTGTGTTACCCACCCTGTCCTTTTATAAATGAAGAAACCAATTTGAATTCATTTACCAGTTTCAGCTGCTGCCTGTTCTATTTGCCATGCTGTGGTTCCCTGTGTGTTTTAAATATATTATTGCTATCCTCAGTGGGCACTGAAACTTTGAATGTGCTTGTTTTGAAATTTCACTGAGGCATACTTAGACTCTTACAAAATCCCTCCCAGACATTAGTGTAAGTGTATTGGCACTGCATGTCTACTAGGACTCTAAGATTGTTTCTTTGATTGCTCATTTTTGAGCTTCTATTAAAAGATTACTTGTCTGCTAGCCAGGTGTATGGCCAACCTATGTAATGGTGTCCCTGAGTGTGGTGTTCTGGCTGGAGGAAGGTGGTTTAAAAACAAGCTTCAAGAACCGATTGACCTATGTGGAAACAGACTGCACAGATGTGTTGTAATATCCTTCCCACTTCAGCAGACATGACTAAACAGACTTTGTCTGCTCTGAACAATTAAGATGTTTGCCAGTGTGTGCAGGGCCCCATGCAAGTTCCAGCTTGTTCCCAGCTGGTAGAGGAGTTTTTTGATTTGTGCAAAAATATTTTAGCTGTTCATATTCTCTTCATTTTAGGGTTTACTCAAGAACTTTTCAGGGAACACCTTAGGCTTTGCATAAATAAAAACACTTCCAGTCTTCAGATTTTTCTAGTTTTTCTAGTTCCCTGGAAGCAGTACTTAACATAGCCAAAAAAGCAAACCTTGCTTTAGCTGAAAACAAAGTAAGAAAACCCAGCGATGTTTATTCATGACCACAACAGTTTTCATGTCATCATGACTCACAAAAGGAATCTGAGAATCTCTGCTCAGAATTTTGCTTTAATGTGGAGGCTCTTGAATGTAAGTTTAGAGCTCTCGAGTGATATCCCCAGGATGCACATGGAACTGAGGACTGATGCTGTGTGACTGATGTCAGGAGGAACTTTTTGCTATTGAGTTAAAGGCAACAAGGAACAGGGAAGTCGTTAGTAAAAGCTCTGAGAGAAATAAGATTAGGTTTATCCTACTGAATAGGGTGATCCATGTGGATATTGGCCCAGTGATAAGTTGTTATAGGTGTGTGTTTGGACTATCTGCCACCTTCAAAGGTGTGGCTTCCAGTGGGAGAAACCTGTGCTTTCCTGAGAGCAGCTGAGTCGTCATTTATCTGCTGAGGTAGGCTGACAAACCGGATACATACATCTTTTCTCCGAGGCAGACCTGTTTCCTTTAGGCTTCCTACTCTCATATCTGTCTCCTGTCTATTTGGTAATTAGAGGAATTTTCTGAAGCTAGTGAGTTTAAAGTATTGAACACTCTATAAAGAAACTGTCACAGAAAATGAAGCATACAGATCCAAACCTGAGATATGATTGTTAATGGGTTGGTGTTTTTTAATCCCTCAGTATTGTTGGTTAACGTTATGGAACTTTTTTTGTTGTTAAGTTTTAATTGAGCTGTATTACTACAAAGACAAAGGAATACAAAAGTTTCCATGAGCAGCTACTTCCTTACATCATCAAAGTCACCCAGAGCAACAATATTTAGCTATCAGATTAGCAGGAAATGACTACATCAGACTATGGCAGCTAATGGTTTAGTCTTTCAGAAACGTTTTGAACTGGAAAACAGTTCCATGACTTTCAAAAGAAGAATTATAAAGCATGTATTTGTAATAAGTACAGATTATTTGTTCTGTATTAAAATAATTAGTATTTGGTTAAAACTTTGCTACCTAGGTTTTTCAGCTGAACACTGAAACTTCACCATGGTGCATGCTGAGTTGCACACGAAAAAGAAATGCTATCCCCTCTTTTCCATTGCAATCCCCCCTCCCTCACCAACAAATAAGCCTTTAAAGTAAGATTCAGTTAAGATTCTAAACCCATTAGAGGATTTAATTGTTCATGACGAATATAACTAAGTCATCTGAGTAACACAATAATGTAGATACAACTTAAATTATAACACGTAACTACCAGTTATTCAATATATTACAGAATCATGAAAAATTGAGACTGGAAGGGAGCTCTGGAGGTCATCATGTCCAACTTCCTCTTCAATGCAGGGCTGAATCTGTGGGCAGCTTGTCCCAGTGCTTAACCACTGTCACTGGACATAAGGAAAAATTGTCAAGACAGAATTTCCCATTGCCTTTTCTTCTTTCTATATGTGCTACTCTGAGGAGTCTGTTACCTGATTCCACAGCTGATTATTTGCTGGAACAGAGAGAGGAAATACTTTACTAAGAAGTTACAAAAGTATCTAATATGGTGAACTTTATATGCTGTTTACTCCCTGAATTTCTTTATTTTCAGTGCTAAAAGCTAGTTTAAGTCAAAGTTGAGTAAAATAAATTTTAAAAATATTTTTTCATAAAGAGTTTTCTTCTATACTTTACTGTTGGATACAGTAACTGAAGGGAGTTACTGAATTGATATTTTGTCTTAGAGAAAGAAGGAATTGCTTTTTTAAATAAAATCATTCATTTTGGTGAAGTATATGTGACTAGGAAGATTCTTCCTATTCCTTCAGAGCTTGCCTTGTCTGAAGCGTGCACTGATAGAGCACTGATTTATAAAAATCACAACTCTAAATGAGCTTATTCTCTCAGTTATAGCAGTGTACAGCTGGAATAATTTGTAAAGGTCGGATATGCCAAGTTTTTTTGACTACATAGTCTTGTCAGTGGAAGAAACAGCTCATGAATTTGAAGACAAAGGAAAACTTTGCTTCATCTTTACGATGAAAGTAGACTGTGGATCGTTATATTAAATGTTGTGCAGAGGGGCAACAAAGAAAATAGTTCCTGCTTTTAATATCCTGTTTTAATCCCCCCCCCCCAAAAAAAAAAAATGAAAGTGCTGTCTTTAGTAGTTTGAAGCTATACTCACAAATTCTACTTCAACAGCAAAATTTTATTGTTGCCCATCACTTGTTTCTTTGATTCCTGAATGTGATTAATTTAGCTTTCAGGAGTATCAAAGAACAAATTATCAGCTTGTTGTTGTACTGTTTTGGTTGAGAATTTATCCCCTGTGGATAGGTCAGTGTGGGAGAAAGCCCCGTAGTATCTGATAAAATAGATGAGTGGACAACGGAAGCTTTCCTTGATGGCACAATGACATGCAGTCTGTAATTTAAGAAGGGAGCTGGCTTGAGCTATACAGTGAAATAACGTACAGT
This sequence comes from Cariama cristata, assembly GCF_000690535.1. NCBI lineage: Eukaryota > Metazoa > Chordata > Aves > Cariamiformes > Cariamidae > Cariama > Cariama cristata. The sequence continues at coordinate 93,731 of NW_009622791.1, forward strand.
TAAAGACAAAAAGTTTGTGATACATGGGAGATGTATTGCCTGGAGACACACACACGCGCAAGGGTAGGTAGTTGGAATAACAGACCTAAGTGGTAGATCTGTGCTTTGGATGGGTTTAATGCAATCAGCATAACTCTCAGAACAATGAGAAAGCTAGGGAAATTTAAGGCCTAAGGTGATGTGGGCTTTAACAAGGACCTCTGGACAAATAGGACTGTGTTAAAAATGTTTATGGTTTAAAACTGTCTTGATGTGTAGCTCAAAGAAAGGCTGACTGTAATATCCAGAATGGTTTGAATTATTGAGAGGAGAAAAAAGGAGAGGATTTCAAAGGCAGAAATGACTGGTGCTTAGCTAACACTTCCCTGCTCACAGTCATGAAGAAACCAAATGTCATTTATGTCTTTTGAAACTCCTTTTCTCTAATGTTGGTTTTTTTGGTAGTGTCTTAGACCACAACCTGGGTATGATATGACTCTAATTGAGATTTAACTCCTTAGAAAATATTTTCTGTTACCCATAATAAAAAATAAAATGGGGAAAACATCCATCTCTTACGTGGAGGAAATCAAACCCTCTGTTCCTAGTTACTGTTGCAATAGAATAGTAATTCATTTGTTTATCACACTAGACGAGAAATATTAGAATTACATAAGAGCTTTTAAATAAATTTTGTGATAAAGTAGCAGGCATTCAAAAGGTTAATCCAAGAGAGGTGGTCAGCTTTGCAGAAAATACAAAATTGTATCACTTTCCTGAGCTCCCAGTGAGGATGCTTCGGAAGAGTACTACTCCCAGGAAAACCATACTTTGTGTTAGATATTTTTTGTGGGGTTGTTTGGGTTGTCTGTTTGTTTGGGGTTTTTTAAGTCTTCTGCATTACACAATAGATGAATGCAGTGCTGGTATTTTGTAAGAATATTCCACTGAGCCAAAAAAAGGTTATGAAAATGTGGTGTTAAGTCAGAACGGATGAGAATGAGATGATTATGTATGGAGTTGCAAGCCAGAATGCAGCTTGTCAGTGAGCACTGTGCAGCAAAAGTATACCAGTTTACACAGGATCCATATTTGGGGAGCAGGATCATATGTTGCCAAAGTAAAGAGATGATCAAAATAGTTCTTGTAAGGTGTTTATTTTAGATAAAATTATTTGCCTGCCTGAGTCCCACATTGTAGCTATTCAACACAATCTTATGTTTCTCAAATTTAGACCCAAACATTTAAAGTAACATTATGAGAGTGCTCCTCAGATTTTTTTCAGTTTAAAAAGAGGAGTTGCAAACAATAGCTTAATGTTTCAATTATTTATGGAGTACCTTTTGTGTTTTGGATTATATTGAGTCCTTGGTTTTCCCCTATGCAGTATCTGTCATCACCTGTTCCTTTTAATTTCTATTTATTATCAGTTCTGTAGGGAATTGAAGAGCCTTATAAACAGAGTAAAATGAATCATTTTATTCACTACTGAAAAGAGAACCATTTCTTGATGTGTTGTATGATCTTAAATGTTTATAAATAAGACCTTGGTTTTGAATATTGTCCAAAAAGGTGTAAAACACAGCATATTGTCAAACTGCTGCTTGAGCCTGCTCCTCTTGGCACAAAAGAAAGAGCAGAGCCCAATGAAATGCCCGCACAGCCCGATGAAATGCCAGCACTGCTTTCTGTTCCAGTTTGTTGCTCTGGGGCTATGTCTCAACTGAATGCTGTTGTAGCCTGGCATGGCTTGGCTCATGCAACCTGCTGGGCATCACAGCGTGAGAGGGTATCCCTGTAGGCCCTGCTGTATTTTATAATTTTCTATTTGAATTAAAATGCGTAATTGTTCAAAGTTATGCAGAACAACCTCGTAAGTATATTCCAGTTCTTTCTTTGGGGGGAAGAGGAGATGGTGAAGTGAAAAAAAAAAAAAAAAGGAATATTTAAGATAATGTAAATTTAGTGCCACAAAGAAGTAAAGTATGTTTTCATAGTGCTTGTTGCTTGTTTTAAGATGAATTTTATGGAAAATTCATTTAACAGCCTTGGTTTATATTCCCATTTTGAAAACATACTAACTATATTTGCTGCTGTGGAATCAAACTTTTAAAAGTAGCTTCTCACTCTGTCATTCACAGTTGGATTAACTTTTTGCGGTCCCCATTGATCCCATAAACTCAGTGTAATTGCAATCATATAATAGGCAAAAAGATCAAAGTAATCCCATATGGGGGGGAAAGAGCATTCTGAGCCAAAACAAGCTGTTTGGCTTGTAAGCAATTGGAAGCCTTTACTATAGCACATCTGCAATGTACTCTGCATTACAGAGCTCCGCAGCGTGGCATGCTGCATACTTCATGTTACTATGACACTATAGAAATGCTGTAACAGAGCTTTGCTAAGCTTGACTAGACTAAATAGACTTGTAATAAAAAGATTGTTTTGTAGCAGATAGATTACGTTGGAGGGGCTGTGTTTATTTCTCTTCTTTTTCAGAGCACTGGGTTACAAATAATGAAGTACAACAGAGTTGGTTTGATTTTGAATTGGTGAACAATTTGCTGCACTCAAAGAAACAAATCACTTGGCACAGTCATACCATCTTCCAACAGTTTTGTGCCATCCGGCTGAAATAAGGTTCACATACCATCAGGAGCTTGTTAAAACGTTGCTTTCTTACTGCATTCTGGGAATGAAAAAACCAACAGGAGAGCAAGTGGGTTTCCACTTTGTTAAAGCAGGTCTAGCAGGACAGATAAAGGCAAAATGAGAGAATTAAAAAAGGAGATTTGATAGCTAGGACACATACAAGTATTTGCAAACGATCTGTTAGTCTAACAGATGTTGAAATTATGTGGTCAGAAAATTAAAAGCAATTTTGAAAAGGGTCACAGAATGCTAAGAGTCGTGCAAGACCCTCCTAGCACAAAACCTCTGCATAGTATCATCAAAATTCTTGTTTGTTCAGTTGTTTCCATATTAATGGAAGTGTTATAAAAATAAATCTGACACTTGTACAAGTTTTCAGCTGAATCTGGATTGGACGTGTAGTTTCAGAACTGTTTCCTCAGTCACTACATAGGTTTTAAAGTGAACTTGAGGCTGCCTCTATTATTTAGCAAATTGTGTAATGTATGGGCACAGCAAAGACTTTAAGAGTGAGGCAATGTGCTTGTAGAGGTCTGTTATTGCTGATGCACCTTATGCTTTTTCATGTTCATTTTCTGTCCATTTGAAACAATCGGGATTTAGTAGAACTAAACCATAAACCTGATCTGCCTGTTGTATTTCTAGAACATCTCTGCCTTTAATATCTAAATATTTTACTAGTTGTGCTTTTATACCAATGCTTGCAATTTTCTGGGTAATATTTATTTTTATCCTATTTGATAAACATAATGGGAAAAGTGACATGTAGAATTTTAATAATAATCATAGGGGCAACTGGCATGTAAGATTTTAATACAAATGCATTTGTCTTTTCTAAGGTTTTGAACTATATAATGGGAAATAAATCTGATTATTGCTATATCATTTGTGCATTTAATACTGAAAATCATCTTCCTTTATTCGTTTAGTTTCAGCTAGTGTCTTCAGAAATTATTTTAGTTTCTAACTAGATGAAGAGCAATCTTTCTGCATAAGAGGAGAGAGGAGAAAGTGTTCCATAACTTCTTGATGCCTCCTCCGCAAGATAGAAATGTTGTGTATACACCACATGTATCTCCATGGAAGCAATGATGAGATTAGTGAGGTCACTGGATAAATCAAAATTTTAATAAATTAATATTTTTGTTGCTTTTCAAGTTTTCTATTACTTATGTGTTATATACAATGCACTAGAGGAAACATGTTTATACTAAAGATGTGCACAAAATGTGCATGTGAGATGACATAACTGCATGTGGGAAATCTGTGTTAGTTTTTTGCTGCCAAATACTGTTTTCTGATAATGGGAATTGGGCTGAAAAAGATCCATATTATTGATTTCGGAATTATTTAGAATAATGCATATTTTGTTTGTCTTTGCCAGTGACACCTTGTGAAGGTGGAGTGTGGTTGATTTAAACAAGAAAATACTGTAGGCATAGGATTGAAATGTGACTGATATCTGAGCTAGGTGAACTTCCAATAATACTTTTTATTGTTGTGGGATTATCTGTCTCATCCTAAAATGGTCTGTGCACTTTAATCAGTCAATACAACTTCAAGGATTTCTGTGGACCTTTTTTTCACTTGTAGAAGTTGGGGGTTTTTTGAAAATAAGAGGAAGATATTTCCAGTTCTGAAGAATCTTCATAACATTTGGCAGTCTCACTTCATGATATGACACAATTTGCAAATATTGATCTTAGTTCCTTCTTCCGCCCTAAATCTCTGTCTCCATGAAGAGTGGCAAGATGATTGATTCTTCACACAGGCTGTCAGAACGCACATCCAGGAATGTGTCCCCTGTTTGACCAACCATCTAGTTATGGTCTGAATTTCTTTGGAATATAAGGGTTATCTGTTGTACTAGGTGAATAGAACTGTACTTTTATAACTTAGCACCTTTAAGCTGCTGAAAAGGTTGGAAGTAGATGAGTCTTCTGTTCCTGTCAGGAAGGTGTTGCTCTGTCAGCCATGCACAGATGCTATAAAGAAGCATTGTGATGATGATAATGATTGAAAGCATATTTATGGATGTGTGATGGGTGTGGGCTAATTTGACAAAGATGATCCTTGTTTCAAGAGAGGATTTAATCTTATGTTTGGAGGTAAAGTAAAACACTGGAGCAAGATTCTTAGAGAGGCTGTGAAATCTCAGAGATATTTAAAACTCAGCTGGACAAGATCCTGAGCAACCAAATCTAGTGTCCCTGCTTTGAGTGAAGGAATGGACAAAGTTATTTCTAGAGGTATCCTCCAATTGAGCTCAGTCTGTGATTCTGTGACTGCGTATTAGAACACTGAGTGTACCTTAAGTATCATGTTTTATCATCTCTTCATTGTTTCTGAATTGTTTATTTCTGAAATTCAGTTGAATAGCTTGTGTAGTTAAAGCGCTACTCTTTTTTAATGAGTAACTATTGAATGTTTGATTCTGTATGACCTGAAAGCTAATTTACAGGTCTTAGCAGTTATGCATCACCTGTGAATTAAAAAGATGTAGTGGAACATGGCAAGCTATTGAATTACAACAAAACAAATAAAGTCTATGTAGTTGGAATGACATAGACTCAGATGTATAAATGGTATTAATTATTCTGAGAGATCCGTTTATGTATATGATCCAGATTTCCTGTACAAGGCTGTGAAACCCTTGAAAGTAAATGTGCATTCACATCTACATTGTGAATTTTTTGCAGGATTTAGAAATGTAATGAATATAAACTTACACATATTTTTATTTTTAATGCAAAATCTGAGCACATCAAAGGAGGCAGATGATAGAAGAATTTGAATGTATACTTTTATATATACTATAATATTTTCATTTCAGTCAAAGAGTTTATGTCAGATCTAATCATTACTATGACAGTATTACATTAATTGTGGCTTCATTCAAACACACATTCTGTTTGTATAGTTGCCTTTTGGTGGTAGTAAAATGAAGTTTAAAATCCCACAGAAAATAGGATAATGGCAATCATCAAACCTGTTTGGTGGGGGGGTGGTTGGTTGGTTGTTTTCACACTTGTTTGTTTTCAGTTTTTAAGAGCCTGAGGAAAAGACTTAATAGTAGAAACTATCCGCTTAGGTATATGTCATTCCAGCAACTCAAGTGCTGTGCCCTTAAAAATGGCCTTTTCAACTCCAAAGTGCTTTTAGAGGGGGAGAAAAATCGGTTTTGTATTTGCTTGGTTCTCTGCTTTTTTTTTTCCCTCATAAAACAAGAAACAATGGAAGGAAATGTCTGAGGCATTCTAATACCAGGAAAAAAAACCCTAGTATGCTCTTTTTTTTGTTGTTTCATTTATTTGATTGTTTCATTAACTGTAATTATGTAAAAAAAAAATAATCCTTTTTATTAATGTTTTCAAACAATATTCTGATGAATACCTAGGAAAACTGCTATAAAAAACAGAAGGGACTAATTACTGTCCAGTGCTACTATTTGTGTATCTGTTTGGAACGTATTATTAGAGGATATTAAAAAGACTTTCTAGCTAAAAGTTTACACTGTAAAGAAATACTTTCTTTACTGTTTGCTTGCCTTTTGTGTTTTGTTCTTAAATATATCTTTCAAAGTATTTGGACTCTTCAGATGCCAGTTCTACAAGATATTTAGAAAATGGTGTGGTTTCAAGCGTGTGTGCCAACTAAGTCCACGTGCTGAGGAGCTTCCTGAATTTGCATATTGACCAACTGCTGCAGTAATAGTTCAAATGTAGGTAGGTCAGTCAAAGTATAAAGCGCATCTTGGGGCATTTTCAGAAACAGACTGCGATCCCTCTGTCCTAAGCTCCTAGAACACTAGGTGCTGAATAAAAAGGATACAAAAATTGAGTAAAGGGACAGAAAATCAAATTCAAGACACGTGTAGCTTGTTAGAATGGAGGGCATTAGAGGAAGAAACAAGAGATGTCCTGAAAGGTGATGGCAGGATTCTTAAACATACTGCAGCTGGCAAGATGGAAATCCATAGGGTGATTTTGAGAGGGGTAATGTTTTTTATGAAAAGTGAGGCCACTCATGAGAAGTATTATACATATATTCAAGAGAATTGCATACAAGAGGAACTCAAAGAATAATGGTTGCCGTTGGTTGAGATCAAAATGAGAATGCCTCATGCCCTTGACATTTTGAGCTGTGGTTATGGGCTGAAAATACAGAATTTTGGAAAGGCTATAAAGGGAAAGCAGGCATCAGTCAGGGACACCATCATTGAAAAAAAAGTAGAAAGTTAATGGAGTCGAATTTTATTGCAAGATAGTAAAGCATTCAGACAGGAAAGGCTGTGAAGGTAGAAACAGAAAAAAAGAACTTGTGGAGGTACTAGGAATGCCAGGAATTTGTCAGCCGTGTCAACTAGCTAGGGTAGGACCATGTGTACAGGGTTCTGGAAAAGTTAACCACGATTTTCTCTGCCCGCTGTTTAAATAAAGCAGCTTGAAGAAGGAAATGCAGTTTTTATAATCCTTGGCTTTGATTTTTTTTTTTAAAAGGTTAATTTCTTTCTGTATGTGATTAAGTTTGTCATTTGTGTGTCAACTGCAGTAAGAAATATCTGGTAGTTAATTCTTCACATTATAGCCAAAACTGATTTTAGCTATAGTTTCATTATAGAAAGTTAGCAGCCACTTCTGAAAAAAAAAACCAAACCTATATGCTGCTGCAGAAATAGAAATCTGTTGTAGAAGAGCAGTTAGGTGTGGACTGGGTGAACAGTTGTTGTAGGGGAACCACTGCGACTGTTGTAGGCTAAGTTCTTGCCACTGGGTGCAAGAGTGGATCCTGGTTTAAGTGCATTGCCTTGGTTTCTTAGATAGCAAAGAAAATACTTTAACATCGAGTGCACTATGCAGGCTCTGACATGCATCTAGATATAAATTCTGAACAAAGGTAGGTGCTCACATTACTGTAGAATACTGTTCGTGTTGGTTGTTCATTTATGGCTTTTTTTCCTGTGGGAAAGGGATGGGGAAGGAATTGTTAAATATGCAAAATGCTTGAAGTGTTTTCAGTTTCAGTAAGATGAAGGGTAGTGCTTACTGTGCACCAGGTATCCAAGATGAAAGGAGGGTGCTGAACTTTATAATTATCCCTCAGTCTCTACCATGAAGTCTGAAAAAGTTGCATGTTAGAACTTGCAGGCACTTAATGAAGTTCAAGTTGCAATTTTATTTTCTGTTGCCATTCCTGAAAGATACAACCAGTGGACCAAGAAGAATACTGAACAAGTCACACAAGGGATGTGAATGCAGCCTGCTATCTCTAGTTCATTTCTAATACAAGTATATTTAGACACACATACACACATATTTTGTAAAGTAATTTAGACTGCCAAAAGTTCTGATGTGTTGTCTCTCTGGTAGAGCATAGAACAAAAGCATGTTTAACCTACTATCTATCAAAAAGCTCACATTTTATAGCTATAAAATTATTTAGTTACTTTAAATTTAAACATATGCTAGAATGTATTATTTTTCTAATTTGTTTGGATTTCCTGAGTAAAGTGTACATTTATAAATCAAAGACTAAGATATGATAAGCCTTAATTGATCTGGGCAGCCATGTGTTCTCATGTGATACTCAGCTGTGCTGTTTGATGTATCGAACATCTAATTTTCAGCCCTTGCTTCTGCCTGTAGTATTTTATTCTTTACTTTTCACCGTATTTGGAGCATTTATAACATAGTGAATACTGTGGTTTGCATAATAAAACTATTCCAGTTTTTCTAAGCAGAGTGCTTTGGTACATATGTATGTAAATTTATCTCAGTTGTGTGGAGAAAATAATACATGTGAGGGGTTGTTTGCTTGTTTGTTTTATCTCTCTTAATGAGGTAGCCATTCCTGAGGCAAATGCTGCTAGATCCATGGCAAGAAACTTTTAAGAATCCCCTAAGGGTACATTTATATTTTTGAAAGTTTGTGTAAAAGATAAACCGTAGTTATCTATTTGAATTACATATGTTAATTCGAAGATGCAAAGCCACAACCTCCTTCAGTAGGTGAAAACCAATTTTGGAACCATTGTCATGGAAGTTAAATTTCAGGTACCAGGTGTTACTATTGTATGAAGGAAATGCAAAACTCTCTATTCAGTAGGATTTATTGAACATGCAGTCTGGAACTGTGTAAAATCTATCAGTGGAAACTTGTGAACAGTTGAGTTAATACACGGGGTGATTTTTTCCCATTCTTCCTACTACGTAAGAAAATAATACTTGTCATTTCAAGAAAACAAGCATGGGAATTCTTCTCTTACCCTGAATAGACATAATTTGCATATGAAATTTAAGAACTTTTGAATATAAAAGCACATATTTGAAGAAACAGGTGCATTCAGATAATCTGTCCAGATTTGTACAGACTGGGTTGGTTTTGACAGCTGTTCTGTTATCTTCCTATTTTATGACTTCTCTCGTCATTGCCTGTAGCTGCATTTAGGTTTGACTCACCCAGGTGTGCTGCAGGAAAGAAGAGAAGTGAAAACAAAATCCAAATGCACAGCTTGGTTTGGATATCAAATTCTTGTCGTGACAGTCATTTTAGACATTGTCTTTCATAGCTTTCTGTCTTTTGTGATTTATCCTTTTAAAAGTTTCACTCATTTGAAGTAATATCCAAAGGTTGCATAGTCATAGCCTATGTAGTTTTTCATGAAAATCTGTATTGCTCTTAACTAAGAACCTACGATGTATTATCATTTAGCTGTTATGTTAATTGACATTTATCACAACTTCTTTTGCACAGTATCATGTAGCTTGTTTTCTTTGGTTACCATGCAATTGTTAACTTTTGTATTGATTTTTTTCCCTTTTGTTTCATGTTCTCCTCTCCCCTCTGCATGTCATTTATTACGGTACTACTACATTGTTCTTTATAAATCTTAGTAAGACTCAGCACACAAAGTGGAAGTGTTCAAGGCCAGTTTGGATTAGACTTTGAGCAACCTGGTCTAGTGGAAGGTGTCCCTGCCCATGGCAGAGGGCTTGGAACGAGATGGTCTTTAAGGTCCCTTCCAACCCAAACCATTCTATAATTCTGTGGTTGTGACTGTTCTGGTAGTTAGATGAAGTGTAGACTGTGTTATAAAACTGTCTGTTCTCCTGGAAATAAAATAATAGCATACTTTTCAAACATTTAAAAATAATTCTCAATCCAGGATGTTTGCCTAGTGGTTAAATACCTGTGAACTTCAGTTTCAATCTTTTTGCAAATATTTGTATGTTCAAAGCCTCCTAGAAAAGAGCTGTACGTTAGATAGGAGAGAATTTAATTGTCCTTCTTTTCTCTTCACTTGCAACGTCTGGTTGACCATACTGTATTTCCTAAATAACCTAGTAGGCGCTGCTTGGACTGTTAGTCTTTGAGTTACTTGAGGCCCTCTATGGGTAGCCTGTCCTTGACTATTAAGGCCAAATACAGGGAACTGCTTTCTTCCCTTTAGTTTCAACAAAAAGAAATTACAGTGCTGTTGGAGCTGCTGCTTGTGTTGTATGGGGTGTTAGAGTAATGCCAGCGTTGTGCATTAGATGTGTAAAGCAAAAAGACACTCTGAACTTTACAGGAGTTATTGAACAGCCAGTCAGTTCCTGGATGGACCTATTTTCATGTCAAAAAATTAGTGATGTAACTGACTCCCTTACTAGCCTTTCTCTGTAAAAACCAGCCAAACAAAACGGAGAGTGTACTTGCCTTCTCACCCACACTGCTCAGATCAGAACGGGTGATGGGAAAGCACAAAGCAGAGAAGCTGGCTATGCTCCCGGTATATCTGTTTAGTAGATAAAGACGACTTTTTTGGGGGCTGTCAGTTGGCTTCTTTCACTTTTGCCTTTGAATCACCTCCTGGTATATTTTTAAAAGTATTTATTGTGCTGCTCTGACAGAGAGGTGTGTTTGTAAGGGTTACAGTCTATGGGCTTTGCTTTCAAAAATTAGAATGGGCTAGACAAAGATGGACTATCAGTCTGAACTTTGGATTTCTTGCTTTTTGCCAGCTTGAATCATACCATAAACTCTATTTAAAGATTTTGGGGTTTGTATTTATTTTCCACATCCTTGACCCTGACTGTTGAGCTGGACATTTGTGTTTGCCTTGGCAAGCTCCAAGCTGCTCATCTAGGGCAGGATGAAAACTCTTTTTTCCTTTTGTAAACAAACTGTTCCTTCAGTATTTTCCATAAGGATTTACACCACCATTTTGCAACGCTTCTAGGAATTGAGAAAATCTTGCCATTCAGAGTTTTCATTTTACACAGCTTATAGCACTGCATAGAAATGGTTGTTTTTATATGTTTCCTGAGGTTGGATTTGAAGAGCTTTTTTGAGAATGTTTTCAAATTCCAGAAATACTACATTTTGTCTTGAAGGAGTTTATTAAAGCTGTAGGTCAATATTCATTGTTGCCTGTCTAGAAGTGGGGTTGCTTGTATTTTTTATTTGTCTAACGCTAATGCATGTTTGTTAGACAATCCAACTGTGAACACTGCCCCATTATACGAGATACTGTATACATGTCAAATACTGCTTTGTGCCCTGAAGAATTTACAGTCATAAATAACTGTGTGCATTCTGTATTTCTTTGGATGTATTTTAGTGGTCAGGATGTAAAATGAGAGAATAACTTAGTGGGCCGCTTTATGCCAATACACAAATTATGCTTTGGAACAAATGAACTGAATTTCATTCCCCACAGGGACAAAGGACTGGTGCTGCTCCTTTTTTGTTAGGTCGTTTGCAGTGAGGGACTCCTTGGTTTGTGTGCTGTATACCATAGAAATGGCATTCTTGTTCTTGTAATCAAAAAGACTTGTCGTGGTACTCCAGCAGTGTTGCTGCTAATTTAGACAAGTTTGAAATGCTCTAAGTCAGAGATGAAGTTTTATATATTATAAAATTGATATTATGATATTATTAAATCCAACTCAAAGCTGAGTACCCATCTTAGTCCTGATACCAAGATACTGCAAGCCCTGCCAAGTGGAAGGGAGGGTATTTGCCATAAGCTAAGCCTCAAAAAAATCATAAAAATCTTTTAAAAGCACCCATGTTTCTCCAGAAGAAAAAGCTTGCAGTATGTATTCAGAATATGTGTGTGTGTGTCCCCACCACCACCCCCCCCGATAGTTCTGCTTGCAAGTCCCTGTATTTTTCCTCAGATTATGAGTTCTGCTCCCTGGTAACTGGTATGAATTTATAATGCTCACCTTAGTATGTTCACAAGGATACCAGATTCCTTGATGTTCTGTGAAAATACTCACTTTTTCCCCCCAATCTGTAACCACTTACTGAACAAGGGCAAGTAGAAAAGTAAAAGTACAATTACATTGTACTACAGGAAAAAAAATCTCTAGTTTTTAAATTTCTTTAAACAATAGGAAAGTACAAATGAGATCTAATATTTGAGTGCAAAAGAAAGTATTGGAGAACAATTAGTTCTTCATTAACATCTGGAAAATTTTCTGCAGTGTTTAGTAAAGTATGCTATTTATTATAAGTTGTTATCCACATTAAGTATGTGCTAATGAGTCAGCAAACCAAACCAAAATGTCTGGGTTTTGGTCTGTGGCTTACTGTGAATGATAATAAATAGCAAATAATCAGACTGACAGTTCAGGAGCAAATGCTGAAAAGTGTAAGTTAAAATAACCCCAAGATTACAAATAATGAATGGTGTGTAGGTTGTTTACAGAAGAGAAAAATACTGAATTTTATGTGAAACTCCATTGGTGCTAGTCAACAGTCCCTAAAATGTTATTTATTCTTGCTTTTAAATAGTAGTACTAATTTTATAAAGGTGTACTAAAAGCGTATTTGAACTCCACAAACTGAAATTACACTTCCTTTTTTGTTGCAGATCTGGGACATGAGTGATGATGAAACAGTCTGAAAATCAGCTGAATAAGATGGAAGATGACCTACTTTGGACTGCAGTGCTGCCTTTTATCTGTTATTTGACAAGTTAATGATTGCTTACCCATTCTGACTGCTACAAATACAAACAAATCTAATCCACATTTTGACATTAATATGTTTACCTCAAAAGCAGTCTGTTATGGATATAACTCTCCACATTTTCATTTTTATTATGTAAATATCTAAAGCAATGTGGTTCTGTTTAAACCTCATCTTTTTTTTCTTTTTTTTTCTTCTTTTTTTTGTTCCCAAATATGGCTTACATATAAAATATGCACCTTAAGTAAGCTTTGGTGTTTTATTTGTCCTAGTTTTTATCTGGCCTGTCAATTGACATGTCCAAGCAGCATGTCTAAATGTCTCTTTTCATCTTTCCCAGATTTATGCCCCTTTAGTTGGAGTTTATTGTTAACATTGAGAATATTCTGCTATTGGGAATTAAACTGCATCTTTAAAGGACAGGAGGAGTAGGTAAGAACCTACACCTACTGCCTACCCCACATTGCTTACTGTTTCAAAGGAGGTGGTGTTCTCTGTAAAGATCTCATCATTTCATGCTGTGGAAAAAATGTGATTTGACTTACTTTTACACAGGAAAGACCAAAATGCGTTGGTATCATGATTAGGCTCCCCTGAAGTTTAGAGAAGGCTCTGTTATGTAGTAAAAATTGCTTTGGGGGAGTTGATCATTGATTCAGTCAAAACTTAACTGAAATAAGAAATTGGTTCTCTAACTTTGCTATTCTTGGATGCTGTCGTGCAGTACTTTACAGGTGTTAAAAAGAGCAATTCTGATTTTCATTTTGGTTGGATTGTAAGTTTTCCAATTTTTGCAGCACCAGGAATGGCTTCAGAGATTATGGCTGAGCACAAACAGTAGTTTGAGAATCACTGAGTTTAAAAGACAACTTGAGAAAAAAGGATTTGTAAAATACCAGAGTACATTACTACAAAATTGAATCTATTGGGTTTTATCCTGGAATAGGTTTTAGAAGTATATTTGAAATCCCTTTTATGGTTTTATATTGTGGGGGTAATGGACTAACTCACGCAGAAAAAATGGAAATCGCTTTATCTGCCAAGCAGTCTTTATTTCCCATATATATTATGAAAATTAGTTGGTCACTCTATTTTAGTTCCTTCCTTAACATAAACTCTGAATATTTGGTGTAGATAATTTCACAGCTTCTGTTTTATGCCACATCAGAAGAACTTCTGTCAGGTCAAATTTGCCTAAAAACAAGGAAATCTGCAGCTCCCATATTCCAATCATAAAAGAAGATTTATTGAAACATGCTGAGGTTTGCATCAAGTGTCTAAAATAGCTATTATTTCTATTTATTTTTACTATGATATTAATTATATTTACATGATTTCTGAAGTAGCCTTACAGGAATGTCTTGTTTAGCTAACTTCATTGTAATATAAAAATATATATGAATGAAATACATTTTTTGAAATACTAGTAATCATAGGAAACTGGCCTTTTGGTGGTCAGGCAATGAACAATAAGATTGATAACATGCCATGTCCATCTTAAGGCAGTTTCTTAATGTACATAATTAGTTACGAGCTCAAATGTCTACCATTTTGTTAGCCATACCATAGTCCAACTGGAATCATGAATCTGTACCAGGGTAGTTTAAAGGGAATGATCTGCATTTTTACCTTTTGGAGTTGCAGACCGTGGAGTGTAAAAGTCTCTTTGCAGGTTTTGGTTATCTGAAACTTGAAAACTAGACATTTTTCTGAAATCTCATAAATATCAGTAATTCTTTTAAATATCTGAAACTCTGCGTATCCTATTAAAGTTACATTGTAGCTTTACATTGAAAGTATCTATTTAACTGCAGAAGTATACAAGATCGAAGGGTTCAAAACTGAGGGTTAATATAATGTTTCCTTACCTCTGTAATTTCAGTAACATACAAGTCTCTCAGGCTGAGCTGTTTCCTGTACATATGCTTCCCAGATGTCTCTGATGTTCAGAAACACTTCAGTTTGACTTGGAATAACTTCCGTTGTCTGACTATAATGTTTTCTTTCTCTGTGTGGACCAGAATTGTTCTTATTTTGCTTTTACTCAATTTCTAGGCATTTGCTGAATGAGAAATCATGCAAATCCATTCAAATGAATGAATGCACGTTCAAATACTATTAACAGATAAACATATTTATTTACTGGCTTGTATGCACTTAATGGCAGAATTTCAGCACAGTCCTCAGCTCCAGTTATTGCTGTTTAATGGAAGAAGCTAAACTTTACCTATCTTCATGAAGGAGGTAGGATTTAAATTTTATTTGTGCTGCCATGACCTCCTAGGCATCAGTGAAGACCCCAAACTCATACTTTCATTGCAGACCCCAACAGCTACCATGGCTTTTCAGGTGTAAGCTACATCTGTTGGGAAGAGAGAATGAACAGCTTCAGAGGAACGTACTCGTCTTCCTAAGCTATCTAGCAGAAATGTAATGGCATTATATGGCAGTATGGGTGGGACCGTAGCTCACAGAAGGCAATTATGACACCTACATATCACATCTGGGGACATTTAATAGTGTTAGTAGACCGGAGATCTCAATGGAGAGCTCTAGACAGCATGTTTGTGCTTGAGTATTATAGAATGGAATTACAGTGTCTGTTTTGCTTTCACGCTTCTACTGACTAGAACTTTTCTTCAGTGTCATCCCTTCAATGTGTTTGGTGGCTGAAGTCCAGAATTTGTTACGGACTAGTACCACATTCATGAAAGTGAGGAACTTGAGATTCTCATGAGAGTTTTCTTGTTTAAAGTCCTCACTTGCGCTGATCCTTGCTTTCACAATCTGCTAAGTCCTCTTCACCTGTGTCATAGTCTGTTGATCAGGAATAAATTTCACTTAGGGCATGCCCTTTATATCACATGTAAATTGTCTTGGCGCCTTTAAAGCCAGCAGAATCATAGCTAGTAGATGGTTCAGCCCCCATGAGAATCTATTCCATGGAGCATGGGGCTAGTTTGAGTCTTAAGCCTTCAACATTGGGCTCTATAAGGGAGAAAGGGCACAAATTTGAAAATTACGCTTAGATCTATGAAGAAAGGTTCTTGACGGCCCAGACAGGTTGGTTGAGAAAATCACCAAGGAATGGAACCACAGGATTTATATTCCTAGGAAGCTGATGACTCCCAAGAACTAAAGGGAGATTCTGCTTCAGTAGGAGTCAGCAGCGCAATGGTTATTTTGGTACATCAAAGGAAACTCTAGTGATTGCTCCAGCCCTTAGATTCATTGAGCTTGAGCCTGGAAAAATACTTTTGCCTTCCCTGTGTTCTGTATGGCTTTGGTATTGTGTCCTCAGAGCAGTCCAGTGACACAAACTGCAATGTCATTTTTGTCATTTTTGATATTGTTATTCCACCTCCTGCATAATGTTCTTTCTAATTCTGTTTCTTTGTGTAAGATTTGTCTGCTCACCTTAAATATATGCAACAGAAGTATTAGAAAAATTCAATAATTTTTCCATATATAAACATTTTCTTTTAATTTTTCACTTGTGCTCTCATAGAAAACTCTTACTGAAGTGAGTTTTACGTGTTTCTGAACTTCTCGCTATGCACTTGTCCTAGTTCTTAAGAAGTGACAGCACTGTAGAATCATGTCATAGCACTTGTTTCTCCCTCTTGTTCCTTCCAAGTGTATGTTAACTAGTCTAATTGGAATTACTAGTAGAATCTTAGAATCATTTAAGTTGGAAAAGACCCTTAAGATCACCGTGTCCACCCATAAACCTAACACTGCCAAGTCCACCACTAGCTGCTTCATCGTTGCACTACTCTGGAACAGTGTTGGGCCATGAAGAGTTTACCCAGCTCCCAACTTTCCTTTGAGTTTTCTTCCTCTTTTTCAAACCAAATCGTAATAACGGTGAGATTGCTGAGATGTGACTGAGAACAGAAGTTGGTATGCAGGATTCTCATTAGTGCCAGTAATGTCTGAAAAGATCAGCAAGCTTCTGATACCAGCTTTTGTGCTGTTGATCAAGAACAGCTCTGCCTGTTTCTTACAGAATCATTAAAAGCCATGACAGAACCCATGAGGATATTTTTATATCATTTCTCTTCAGACTATAGCTGTATCTTAAGAGTTCAAGGAAAGTCCTAACTCTCTATTCTTGTGGGAATAGGAAGGATAGCTCACATTCTTTCAAAAATAAGTATGTTGCAAGCTAGCACATAGTCAACCTTTCTTGTCATTCTGCCAGCTGTTCTGCAGTGCAAGCCCAGCCAGTGCTCTGACAGTGCAAATAGCCATTCTCATGCTGTCCATCGAGTCAATGTTTGCTGTACTGTAACTGCATTAAGAGTACACAAAAGCTGAAAAGAGCATGAACAGCTAGATGGTGGGATTTTTTTCCTTGCTACTTTTCCAAATTTTTGTACCTAAAAATTTAGGGGGTTTTAAATAATAATGCAATACTTTCCTTAGAAATTATTCCCTAGCATTTATACTCCAAAGAGAGCTATTAAAGAAATATTTACAACATGCTAAACTTTAGCAGACTTCCTAAGAAACATAGTCTGGAAGATGTCCTGAGCCTGTTACCAATTTTTTCTGAATCTTTTGACATGGCTTCATTAATTCCTTTTCTTCTTCTTTTCTTTTTTTTTTTTTTTTAATTTTGAGTGAAGATGTTCTGCTCATGCATAATCCTGCCAAAACAAAACTTTTCTTCAAGAGAAGAGGATGTGCACCTTTTCTCTTTTAGAGCGCCCAGATGAACTGTTTTAAAAGACAGAAATACCACACTATAGAAGGACTTCGGACTGTCCCACTGTGGCAACATGTAAATTCCTAACCTATGAAAAACCTCCCTACCTGTCCCATTTCAGTTCCAGCT